>NW_022589735.1:3008512-3030849 GCF_004348235.1 Phoca vitulina
ACATCTTCTTTATCCATTCATCAGTCGATGGACATTTTGGCTCTTTCCATAATTTGGTTATTGTTGGTAGTGCTGCTATAAACATTGGGGTGCATGTGCCCCTTCTAATCAGCATTTCATATCCTTTGGATAAATACCTAGTAGTGCAGTTGCTGGGTCATAGGGTAGTTCTATTTTAAGTTTTTGAGGAACCTCCATACTGTTTTCCAGAGTGGCTGCACCCGTTTGCATTTCTACCAAAGCGTAAGAGAGTTGCCCTTTCTCCACGTCCTTGCCAACATCTTTCGTTTCCTGACGTGTTAATTTTAGCCATTCTGCCCAGTGTGAGGTGGTATTGCATTGTGGTTTTGATTTGTGTTTCCCTGATGATGAGTGATGGTGAGAATCTTTTTATGTGTCTGTTAGCCATCTGGATGTCTTCTTTGGAAAAGTGTTTATTCATGTTTTCTGCCCATTTCTTAACTGGATTATTTGTTTTTTGGGTGTTGAGTTTGATAACTTCTTTATAGATTTTGGATACTAACCTTTTATCCAATGTCATTTGCAAATATCTTCTCTCATTCTGTCAGTTACCTTTTAGTTTTGTTGATTGTTTCCTTTGCTGTGCAGAAGCTTTTTATCTTGATGAAGTCCCAGTAGTTCATTTTTGCTTTTGTTTCCTTTGCCTCTGCACATGTGTCTAGTAAGAAGTTGCTGTGGCCGAGGTCAAAGAAGTTGTTGCCTTCTTTCTCCTCTTGGATTTTGATGGTTTCCTGTCTTACATTTAGGTCTTTCATCCATTCCAAATTTATTTTTGTGTATGGTATAAGAAAGTGTTCCAGTTTCATTCTTCTGCATGTCAGGAGACTTACTCTTGGCAGAGATGTCTGGAGAGGTTATACACTCTCATACCTCACACCTCTGCTAGTCAGCAGTCAGTCTTGGGGAAACGAAAGACCAGTCCCTCATGGGACACCAACATGGGGGTACAATTCTGTTCCAAAGCTCCCATGGATCCAGGCTAAACCTGTTCTCTAGTAGGGACCACACCCATGTCTGGCTTTCTTCACTTGCACTCTCCTATTCTCTTTGCTCCCCTTCTCCCCACAGCCCTCTCTCAATAAATCACTTTCTCAGGAATCCTTGCCTCAGACTGCTTCTATGGAACCAACCTCAGATAATACTGACAGATTATTTTTATTCCGTTAATGGCATATGTTCCTGGCAGTTAGATACTTCCAAATAATATAACGTAATGGCCACATATTGTTCTTTTTAAAAATTTTTATTTAAATTCAGTTTAGTTAACATATGGTGTATTATTAGTTTCAGGGGTAGAATTTAGTGATTCATCAGTTGCATATGACACACAGTGCTCATTCCATCACATGCCCTCCTTAATGCCCATCACCCAGTTACCCCATCCCCCCACCCCCCTTCCAGCAACCCTTAGTTTGTTTCCTGTAGTTAAGAGTCTCTTATGGTTTGTCTCCTTCTCTGTTTTCATCTTATCTTTCCTTCCCTTCCCCTATGTTCATTTGTTTTGTTTCTTAAATTTCACATATGAGTGAAATCACATGGTTTTTGTCTTTCTCTGACTGACTTATTTAGCTCAGCATAATACCCTCTAGTTCTATTCACATCATTGCAAATGGCAAGATTTCATTCTTTTTGATGGCTGAGTAATATCCCATTTTATATCTATATATCTATATATCTATCTCACATCTTCCTTAGCCATTTATCTGTCAGTGGACATGTGGTCTCTTTCCATAGTTTGGCTATTGTGGACATTGCTGCTATAAACATTGGGGTGCATGTGCCCCTTCAAATCACTATATTTGTATCCTTTGGGTAAATACCTAGTAATGCAGTTGCTGGGTCATAGGGTAATAGTGTTTTTGAGTTTTTGAGGAACGTCCATACTGTTTTCTAGAGTGGCTGCACCCATCTGCATTCCCACCTAAGTGTAAGAGGGTTCCCCTTTCTCTGCACCCTCGCCAACATCTGTTGTTTCCTGAGTTGTTAATTTTAGCTATTCTGTCTGGTGTGAGGTGGTATCTCACTGTGGTTTTAATTTGTATTTCCCTGATGCTGAGTGATGGTGAGCATGAAAACCAAAGCTGGAGGCATCACAATTCTGGACTTCAAGCTGTACTGCAAAGCTGTAATCATCAAGACAGTATGGTACTGACACAAAAACACCACACACAGATCAATGGAACACAATAGGGAACCCAGAAATGGACCCTCAACTCTGTGGTCAACTAATCTTCCATAAAACAGGAAAGAATATCCAATGGAAAAAAGATAGTCTCTTCAACAAATTGTGTTGGGAAAATTGGACAACCACATGCAAAAGAATGAAACTGGACCACTTTCTTATACCATATGCAAAAATAAATTCAAAATAGATGAAAGACCTAAATGTGATACAGGAATCCATCAAAATCCTAGAGGAGAACACAGGCAGCAGCAACTTCTTGCTAGACACATATTGTTCTTTTATATAAATGTAGTTTATTTAACTAGTCCCATTTCTAGACATTTAGATCGTTTCCAAGTTTTCACTGTTGTAAATAATGCTGAGAAGAACATCCATTGTTGACAAATCTTTGTACATACTCTTAATTATCTTAGTAGGTTAAATTCCTATGGGTGAAGTTGAAAAGTCAAAGGTCACAAACATTTTATCACTCTTAAAATAAATATCATGAACTTGGCCTCCAGGAGTGTTATGCTAGTTTATGAGTCACAGACAGTGTGGAAAGGAGACTTTTCCCAATATCCGCCAACCAGAAAATAATGAGTATAGACATCTTTGCAAAATTGATAGGTGGTTTGTTATTTTAATGTGCTTTATTTTGGTTACTAGGCAGTTGACTCATGTAATTTGGCCATTTGTATTTCTTTGGTGAATTGTCTGTTCAAAGCCTTTGCCCATTTTCTCATTGATTTATTCTTTGCTTCACTGATTTGAATTCTCTTTGTAATTGATTCAAAGTATATGGAAACTTCTCTTGTTAATGTCAAGGGTACTTCACACATCCTCAGAGTTGAATGCTGGGGTAGAGGTGCTATAACCCTCTTCCCTCATTTTAGGAGAAGAGAAATGGAGTCCTGGGTACATGCAGGGAAATATGGCATTAATTTGGCCTCATGGAGCACCTGGATGGCTCAGTCAGTTAAGCATCCACCTCTTGGTTTTGGCTCATGTCATGGGTCGTGAGATAGAGCCCCACGTTGGGCTCTGTGCTCAGCGCCGAGTCTGCTTGAGGTTCTTTCCCCTCCTTTTCCCTCCCTTTCTGCTCCTCCCCCTCCTTGTGCTCCCTCTCTCAAATAAATAAATAAATAAATAAATAAATAAATAAATAAATAAAATCTTAAAAAAAAAATGGGCCTCAGAACTCTCAATCTAATTCTCTCTCCACTGCCTTCATTAGAAAATGAGGACTGATAAGAATCAACAGAATAGCAGCCACTCTTGGTCAGTCCCCAATGATAAAGAGGAGTGAGGTTCTCCTTTTTCTTAGGAATACTCATTTAAAATTAATTGAGCAGGTGTGGTTCAAAGCACTGTGTGCCTATGATATTATCTCCCCCAAATCCTGATAGGTATGTGCTATCATTACCTACATACCACAAATAAGGAAATGGAAGCATAGAGGGAGTGAAAAGCTTTTGGAAATCACAGAGGCAGTAAGTGACAGAGCTGAGATCCAAACCCAGGTCTCTCTAACTCTAGGGTATATGCTCCTATTACAGGATATACTATTTATGTTACACTTCCACATTGAGATATCTTTGGAAGAAGGGAAAGAACACTGCCCACAGTTCTGCCTTAACATAGCCACTGCTAGTCTGGAGTGTTTACTTGTTTTTTTCTACCTTCTTTCCTGCTGAAATCCTTCTGGACATCCAATTCTACAACTTTATTTTTTCTTTTATTACCCTTTGTGTCTCCATATTGCTTCATGGGTTTTATAGCCTCCTTCTAATGACCTGCATAATATTCCTTTGTTGGGCACACACTAACTTTCTAAATTTAGTGTTCTCCCACTGAAAATCTTGGGAGAGCTTCTCGGGACCCCTGCTGTCTCCCCTACAGCTCTCCTTGGCTCAATAACTCCGTTTTTACTTCATGCCTTGAGTGAAATGATACAAATTTAACTTGCAAATTGCCTGAGGATGTCTTTCATAGTTGTAGGCCTCTGTAAATTATAGGCAAATCTGCGTGTAGCCAGGCAAATTCTTCCCAACACTTTGACTTTTAAGAAAAATCTAGTGGAGAGGAGTGTGTAAGTGATTAAAATTTTTACTCTGAGTCTGTGTGTCTCAGTTTCTAAAGGGGTGAATGCATCTGCTTGTGTGAGCCGCGTATGTGAGACTTTAATAAGAAATCACATGGTACATTGTAAAGCATCTTAAAGGAGCAGCATTGACACTGACATATCATATTTATAGTGTTTGCCGTGCGTAGACATTAGGCAAGTTTTACATCCCTCTTAATCCTCCTCACAGGTACACCATTATTTTCTTCATTTTACAGGCAAACAAATGGGTCCAGAGGGATTAATCAACTAGTCTGAGAGTCCACAGCCCGTAGCAGGCTGAGCTGGTGTTTGAACCAGGGTTCATCAGAGCCTCTGGGCTGTGGGTAGTTAGGACAATGATGGAGGTTTGTGTCTTACTGACACAAACTGTCTTACTGTCAAACTGTCTTACTGATATATCAAAAGGCCTTCTGGTACGGTCTCTCCTTGAGGTGATGCCTTCTTAGCATTGTTCATTCCTGGGGGCTTGAGCTGGTTCAGTTTAGTGTGTTGGTCTTTGTTGACCCACCTGTATTCCATTTGGGGAGTTTGGGTAGGAAATATTTATGGGAAGTTTGGTTTTAGTTCAAGCCAGTTGCTCAATGGTCTTAGAAATCCTTTCCTGTTAGTTCATGTTCCAGTAAGACAGTTAATGCTTGGGCTCCTCTGGGCGCTCAGCAGACTAGTCTGGTTCATTTTATTGTGTTTCTTTTTTGCCACCTTTTTTTTTTTTTTTAAGCTTTTATTTATTTTTTGACCGAGAGAGAGACAGCGAGAGAGGGAACACAAGCAGGGAGAGGGAGAAGCAGGCTTCCCGTGGAGCAGGGAGCCCGATGTGGGGCTCGATCCCAAGACCCTGGGATCATGACCTGAGCCGAAGGCAGACGCTTAACGACTGAGCCACCCAGGCGCCCCATTTTATTGTGTTTCTAAGGCCCACTTGGCTCTGTGTGGCTTCTCCAGCTCCAAATTTGCTCTCTCATCTCCATTTCAGCTTGAAAGATTCTTGGAGAGCTTCCTCCATGAAGAACTCCATTTTTGTGCTCAGTCTTGGGATCTTTGCTGAGCTGGGGCCCTTTGCACCAGCCCTTGCTCTCTGGTGGACCACCAAGCTCTCTGTTGACTTGGTACTCCCTGGCCTCCATCTCCACAAGGTGTGAACCGGCATGATCCCCAAGCTAAAACACTTCTAAAGGCAGAATTCTGGTGTTGATCCTGAGAGGGGAAAAAGGTCCCTGCCAGCCCACTGTGAATCTTTGTACTGTGTATTAAGGTTGAGGCCAACACATGGGTGCTTTTCTCATCTTTAAATGAACACAAAGTTAATGAGAAAAAAAGGAGCTTAGATGGCTTTTCTGGGAGGAGAAAAGACAATTATCTTCAAGTCTCTAAGGGCTTGTTGTTCAGTCCACAGAGATGAGGTATCTTCCTATTTCCCAACTCAGAGCATAGTGTAAGGGGAAATGAGTGAGGCTGCCCCACCTCAAGGTGTAGAGATGGACTTAGAAGCCACAATGCCTAGGATCAGATCCCTTATTATCCTGAGCAAGTTTTGTAACCTCTCCAGACCTTCTTGATAACCCTCTGAGGTATGCACTGCATTGTTTTATTGATGCATGCTGTTTTAACTTTTCTGAAAAGGGATGCATCTTTTTGTTTTGTTTTGTTTTATTTATTATTTTTTATGTTTATTTATTTATTAATTTTATTATGTTATGTTAGTCACCATACAATACATCATTAGTTTTTGATGTAGTGATCCACGATCCATTGTTTTCGTATAACACCCAGTGCTCCATGCAGTACGTGCCCTCCTTAATACCCATCACCGGGCTAGCCCCTCCTCCCAGCCCCCTCCCCTCTAAAACCCTGTTTGTTTCTCAGAGTCCATAGTCTTTCATGGTTCATCTCTCCCTCCAATTCCGCCCCCCCCATCATTTTTCCCTTCTTTCTCCTAGTGTCCTCCATGCTATTCCTTATGTTCCACAAATAAGTGAAACCATATGATAATTGACTTTCTCTGCTTGACTTATTTTACTTAGCATAATCTCCTCCAGTCCCATCCATGTTGATGTAAAAGTTGGGTATTCATCCTTTCTGATGGCTGAGTAATATTCCATTGTATATGTGGACCACATCTTCTTTATCCATTCATCTGTTGAAGGGCATCTCGGCTCTTTCCATAGTTTGGCTATTGCAGACATTGCCGCTATGAACATTGGGGTGCATATGGCCCTCTTTTCACTACATCTGTGTCTTTGGGGTAAATACCCAGTAGTGCAATTGCTGGGTCATAGGGTAGCTCTATTTTTAAATTTTTGAGGCACCTCCACACTGTTTTCCAAAGTGGCTGTGCCAACTTGCATTCCCACCAACAGTGTAAGAGGGTTTCCCTTTCTCCACAACCTCTCCAACATTTGTTGTTTCTTTCCCTGTCCATTTTTGCCATTCTAACTGGTGTAAGGTGGTATCTCAATGTGGTTTTGATTTGAATTTCCCTGAAAAGGGATGCATCTGACAGCTGACAGGGTCTCACAAACTCCAGGGATTATTTTAGCTACTGAGGAATTGGGAGAATGTTCTAGGCAGAAGGGTGTCAGAGATTTTTGGGGACCTGCAAGAGCACAGAGGAATCAAACAGAGATGAATTCTCTCTAGCTGGGCCAGGCTTGCCTCCAGTGCTGCAAACCAGCATTGAGGTCTTCCCTGTTAGAATAAGCTCCATGAGGGCAGGGGCTCTATCTGTCCCATTCAACGGTTGTGTCCCAAGGGTCATCTAGCTTGGCACAAAGGGTCTGCTCCATAGCTGATTGTTGAATAATGAAATGAAGATTCTGAGTTTGCCCCCTCATCCCCAGTGACTTTTCACAGATGCATCCATCCCTGGTAGTCTCTGTTCCATAATCCTTGGGCACCTGATTCCATTTTCCCCACAGGACCACAGAGCTGGGTCCAGACAGCACCTCACCCCATTTCACCAGGCGTCCTGTAAGCAGCCATCACTCTCTGATGTAGAAAGGGCCTTAGTGTTCCTGGATGAGGACCAAACATGTGACTCCTGGTGCCCAAATTCTATTTTACACTCCATCCTCATCATGGGTCCCGAGTCCTGTTGAGCCGTTTGGTACCACGTTCAGGGAGTCCCACTTGTCAGTGTCTTCCGAAGCATAGACAGTCACAATCATAAATAATTAGCATGATTTCCCATTTTAACATATTGCTGACTATACATTTCATGGGAACGAGCACTAGAGTTCATGAGAACAACAGATACTGTGTATAAATGAATTAGGAACAGCTCATTTACATGAAAAGGTGACTTTTTCCTAGTGTGAGATTTCACGTGGGAGATGAGGGAAACGCAGAGGGCAGGGTGGGAGGTGGCGGTGGTGGGGCTGAGTGCTCCGGTGGGTCGGAGGGAACCTTTGACATCAGGTAGTGCTTGTTTCAAATCCAGGCTCTTCCATTTACTCGCTGAGGGATCCTGGGTGAGTGGTTACACAACTCTGGGACTCAGTGTCTCCATCTGGGAAATGGGGCTTATCGTGGTGCCTACTTTATAGGAGGTTGTTGTGAACATTGTATTAGATAACACATAGGACTGTAGTATCTGTGACATGTCCAGTGCACATCAGCAAATGTTCCTAGTAATGTCACTGTCCTGGTTTTTTTTTTTTTTCCTCTGTGGGCAGGACTTTGGCTCCCTCTGCTTTGTCCCTAGGTAGTTACTTGGCCACTAGTCTTTTCTGATGATTATTTTCATTTATTTGTGAGGTATTCATTTGCTTAAAATCAATTTCTCCCAAGCTGGGCTGCCCATACACCATGGCTCTGCATGGGGGGAAAGAGAGCAAGATGGTATGTGTGTGGGGTGGGAATGGCCATGGGGTATGCAGGGAGATGGAGTGAGCCTGGCTCAGCTGTATACATATAATCAATAGGAGAAATCGACATCTTCGTAAAAGTTACAGGCCCTGCTGGGTGAGCTCTTTTCAGTGGTGCCAAGAAACACGCCTATTTCATTTGTCCTCTTCTTGGGGCCGGGATATGTTCGCCCTCAAAGCAGCAGGCAGCCTGGGAATGGAGTGGTCACATCATCCCTCATTGTTTCCAGCTTCCATCCGTGGAGGGTTTGGGGGTGAAGATACCGACAGAAACCTGGGAGCTGCTTTGCTTTTGAGAAGGGAAGGAAGTAAACACATTGAGCCATAAGCATTCACTGATTCACTCAGTATTTATTGAGTACCTCCTAGGTACCAGATGTGGGGTCAGTAGCAAACAAGACAGACATGCCCAGACCTCTGTGCCCTGAGGGTCTGGTGGAGGATGGACATTTTACAGCTGTGATGAGTGCAGTGAGGAGGCTGGGGTCAGGAGAGCCTCTTCTGAGGACTTGGCATGAAGCTGTAATCTGAAGGGTAAGCAGGTGCTGGCCAGGAGAAGGGCAGGGAGTGAGGAGAAGCATCCAGGCTGTAGGGAGCCCCCACAAATAGGCCCTGGAGTGGAGTGGGGGGGCAGGTGATTAGAGGGAAAGGAGGAAAGGGCTGGTAGCGTCCAGGTTTAGCAGGGTGTAGAGGGAGTCATGGTTAGGTGCTTGATCTTCATCCTGACAGCACGGGCAGGTCAGTAAGGAGAGAGAAGCGGTCACGTTTCTACTGAGAGGACCAGTCTGGTGCCCGTATGGAGAGTGAATCACATGTGTCTAGCAGAGAGGCAGAGACCCTTGTAGGGGGGCTCTGTGCGGTGCAGATGAACAGTGGTGGGGGACCGGACTCTAGAGGTGTAGCAGGGGGCAGAGTGGGTGCACCGGGAAATACCGCAGAGGTAGACTTGACATATTGGTGACTCATTGAAAGTGGGGGCTGAGGAGGGAGTCAGAATGACACTGGCGTTTGGGGTGGTGCTGGTTCTCCTGAGGTGGGGACACAGGTGGGGAGCAGGTTTAGTGAGGAGGCATGGCTCAGGCACTCCGTTTTGGACACTGAATTTAAAGTGGTGGCGAGATGGCCAAATGGAGATGCCACGTAGGAGGGAGATAGGAGTCTGCAGCTAAACATAAATCTGGGTTGATGACAAGGTGAGTATCGCAAGCACCTATTTTATCCCATGGAGCCCAGTGGGTGGTTCTCATTCTAGCCAGCAGAGCATTATGGAGTGGGAGCGACACTTAGAACTTTCCACTATGAGATCCACCTTCCTCGTTCTGTGACCTTCAGCAATTCATCTGACCTTTCTCTGCTCCCCTATCCTCAGCATAAAATGGTGATAGTTATGTCTGCTTCAGAATACCCAGGAGCACGTGTCTGAGGATCCATTAAACTGAAAATAAAACATGTGGAGCACTTTGGAAATAAGAACTATGTTAAAACAAGGAGTTATTATAGTTGTGCGTAAGCCAATGAAAAGCAGAAATATAGCCCCAAGGCTCAGTATTGATTTTGGTCCTGGGTACTTCCTGCAGCCGAATAAATCTGACATTTCTGCCCTCAAGTGCTGGCTGTGCTGACGGCAGGTCTCCAGCTTCCAGCCTCCTTGCCCCTGTTCCAAGGTTACGTCCTTTCTCAGCTCTGGCCAGATCTAGCATCCCCACACCTGCCCGCGGTGCTCTGGCTGCCCTTCCCACACCGGTGGGTGGTTCCAGGGAACGTTCCAGTTGTGAAGTTGGAGACTGGCCAAGAGCAGATGCCCTCTGATTAAACTGGGGACAGGCCCTGCCAGAAAGGCAGAGTTTGGATCTGCAGGACAAGGGATTTAAGGGCTACCAAAGGAAATGCCTCTAGACAGTTTCCAAACTTCTGAATGCATGAAGGACTATGGAATGTGCTTGCTTCATTCATTCATTCATTCATGGATAAATATTTATTGAGTGCCCATTGACTGTCAGACTCTGAGATAAGCCTGGGAATACAGGAGTAAAAAAGATGCTATGTATAACCTCCTGGAATTAACATTTGGACTGGGAAAGAGAGAGACAAAGGAACCAAATACTCTTACGGGACAACCAGGTACAAGGCTAGAGAGTGGTGATGCAGCTGGGCTGGGGAGGGCCTGTTTTAGATGAGGTGGTCAGGGAAGCCTTTCCTGAGGGGGTGACACCAAGCTGAGATCGGACGGCTAAGAAAGAGCTGACCTAGGAAGGGTAGGGAGAGTGCATTCCGGGCCAAGGACCTGGCCAGTGCCGAGTACCTGTGGTGAGAACATGCTTGGCATGTGTGCAAAACCATGACAAGGAGCATGGCAAGAATCCAGGGACTGGGAGGGAGGGAGAGAGGCCAGATGGAATAGGGCTTCCTCAGTCATGGGAGGGAGTTTGGGTTTTTTGTTTTTGTTTTTTTTTTTGGTGTCACAGTGAACCATGGAATGTTTTTTTTTTTTTTTTTTTTTTTTTTTGTTGGGGTGATCTTTGGATTGTTTTTTTTTTTTTTTTTTTTTTTTCCAAGGGAGTGGTTTCTGTTTGGAAGTGATTATCCTCAATGGATAATGGATTGGAGGGGAAAGGAAAGAATCAGGGAGACGAACCAAGAAGCCAGTGCAGTCCTCCAGGTGAGAAGCAGTGGCTGTGGGCCCAGGGGTGCCATGTGGGTGGACTGAAGTGGATGGATTGGAGGGGTGGTGGGCAGTGGAACGGGTCAGCTTGCTGATAGACATGAGGTGAGGGGCGAGGGCAAGGAAGAGACTGAAGATGCCTCCCAGGTTTCTGACCTTCGCAGCCATGTGCATGGGATTACATTTACTGCAATAGGGAATCTCTCAGAGCACAGGTTCACGGAGGGAAATCTAGACTCTTGGTTTCACCTGGCCCAGTCTGACACACCCATGGGTCATGTGGACGAGATGTCAAGTACGAAGTTGGACATACAGCTGAAAGTCACCAGACCCTTCGAGGCTGGAAATGCAACTGCAGAATCTCTGCACAGGACTGGAGAGGAACACCCAGGGACACGGTGTAGACAGAGCAGAGGGCCCAGGCCTGAGCCCTGAAAATGACCGGTGGGCATGGCCAGTGGGGAGTGGGAGAGCCAGCAGGGCTGGTGCCACAGGAGCCTCAAGAAACCTCTCAGAGGCCAAGAAGGGGAGGACTGAAGAAGGGGAGGTCTCCCACTCAGTGTGATGACTTGGAGGAGGTTGCTGATGGTGACAAGTCACTTCAGTCAGTGAGGATGAAAAGCACATGAGAGTGGGTGGAAGAAAGAACTGGAGCTGAGGAGGCAGAATGACATTTGGGGACAACTCTTTGGAGAAGTTTTGCTGTCAAATTGGGCAGAGAAATGGTGAAGTGGCTGCTTGGTTGGGTTTCTGTGAAAACTAAGAAATGCTCTCTCCATCATTTCTAAACCTCTTTCCCACTCTGATCCAGCCAGGACACGACCCTGAAATACCGAACATATTTCCATGATAAAATAAACTGTGGATGACATGTGGTCCCCAATATATAGCTGTGCCTCCACTCCTTTTTCTCCCTCTCAAGAATGCTTCTAGGAATGTAAATCAGTCAGAGCAATGTTGGGATAAGCATCTGCTACTTTTTAGGAAACATCACAATCCAATTTCCGCACATGAAACTACATGCAACCAAATTAGTTGTGGCACAACTTATATCTGAACACACCACACAGGTTGGGGAATGTTGGCTAGGTGTGGTCCCAGGCCACGGCTGGGTGCCATTCATTCATTCATCACCTATTTTCTGAGCACTCGCTGTGTGTCAGGAGCATGGTTCTGGGCAGGGGGGGCAGAGGTGAACGAGCCAAACGTGGCCTCCATCCTCCCCTCGCTGCAGCCAGGTGGGGAGCACAGACATGGAGTAAGGGATTTCAAGTGCAGGGAGCTGACAGCTGGAGAAGGGTGTTCTCAAGGAGAGCCTCACTAGGGTCTTGGCCTGGTCCACAGGCTTAGCAAGAGTTACTGTGAAGAGGTCAGGATGTATAAGCTACAGGGGTGAATTAATGAAGCCCATGTTGGGCTGGGTGTGGACCGTGGCCCAGGCAGAAGTGAGCACCCAGTGCTGGGGAAGCCTATCCCCACTGGGGTCTGTACCAAGACCAACCTGTCCTAGAAGTCAGGGAAGGAGGAAGGAGTGGCCTGAGAGGCAGCCGGAGCGGAGACCGATGTGCAGGGTCTGGGGGCTTCACTCAGAGTTTGGTTTTTATCAGGAAAGCGACGTGAAGGGTTTTAAGTGTGTGTGTTGAAGGAAGAGGGGCGAAGGTATCAGACGTGTTTTAAAAGAGCACTCGGGTGTCTGGGGAGTGGGGTGTGGTTGTACAAGAGAAAGGCAGCAGGTGAGTGTCACCCGTATGCACACAGGGCACTGTATTAATTCCTTTCCAGCCCTGTTCGACCAGGTGCTGGAAACCAGATGGTGGGGGAGGAGGAGGTCAAGTGCAGCGCCCTCCCCCCACTTCCTCCCCTCCCTGTCTGTGTTCTGTGTCCTCTTCCTGAAACCTGGTTTAGTTTTCCTCTTTCTCCTTCCTGCCCTCGAGGAAAATCCAACAGGCTGGTGCCAGGGCCAGTTCTCAAAGGATGGGAACACAAGCAGACATGGGCTTCTCTGCAGAAGAACACCAAAGGATACGCACAGGTCCGCCGTGGGGATACAAGGATGTAGAAATTATAGAAATGGAGGTCGGACGGACTGTTTTAAGGGGTTGACAGCAGTGGGCATGGTAATGGCGCATGGGAGTGCAGAGACGCAGGTGGGCACACGACCAGGAATGGCCAATGCAGAAATACTCTCACCTGGGGCGGGGGGGGGGGCTCCTAAGGAACGCTGATTCAGCGAGTCTGGCGCTTGAGGCAGGAATCCGCATTTTTAAGAAGCCCTCTCCTCCCCCGACCTAGGTGAGGCTGACCTGGGTGGCCCGACGACCTTCCTTTTGAGACTGTCTAAACGCTGGCCGGCTTCTTGGCCTTGTATCCTCAGTCGCCTCCGCTGGCTGTCCGCTGCTTGAGCCTGAAAGCTTGTTTCAGCCCCGCACTGAGCTGTGGATAACCACGTCCCAGGCCGCCCGCCCAGGGGCGGCGCGGCTGTCGGGCGGGCGGCACGGCAGCGCGAGGCCGCCAGGGGTCGCCAGAGGCCTCGGCTCGTGCGCTCGGGCTCCTCCGCCCGCGGTCGCCGCGCCCGAGCGAGCCGGAGAGCGAGCGGAGCCAGAGCGCTGCGGGCTCACAAAGCGGCCGGACGCGCGGCGGCGGGTGGCAGGAGCTTAGGAGAGCGACGCGGCGGATCAGCCTCCTCTGCGACCGCGCCACGCGAGCTCAAGCAACTCGGACGCGCGGACCCGGGCCGGCCCCCACGGTACGTGCCCCGCGGAACCCCGCGCCCCAACTTGGCGTAGTTGGGACCTCCCCGCGACCACCGGGAGGCTGGCAGGGGCAGGGCCTGGGGGTGTCTCCGCGCGCCCCTCTTGCCGAGGCGGCAGGGCGGGCGAGGGGGACCCTCCACCTCCGCACCCCGCGCCCCGTTGGGCCAGAGCCTGGGCTGCTGCTCGGAGCCCTGTTCTCCCCCTCCCTACCCCAGAGCTCTGGGCACCGTCTATAGGAGTGCGGCTTGCCGACCCGGGGCTCCCCGTTTTTGGGGAGGGGTGCTGAAAACCCTGATCTGAGAGTAGCGGTCTGTGGGGCACCCGGAGAATGGGCGACAGGGGTCCTCTATAGTTTGGGAGCAGCCCCTAATTTGTGACGCAGCCTCTTCATTTGTAACTAAGCCCCCCATTCGTGAGAGGGGTCCCCGGGTCTCTAGATCCGCGACAGGCGCCCCGGGGTGTGCGGGGATGACCGTGTCCCCGCGGTGAGAGCCCCAGTCCCTGCAGCCCGGGCGGGTCGCGGAGGCGCCGAGAGCGCGGTGCGGCGCGGGGGGCTCGCCTGGCCCTGCCCTCCCGCCTCACGCCCCTGCGTGCCCCCTGCCCGCAGATGCCGGCGATCGCGGTGTTGGCGGCGGCGGCCGCGGCGTGGTGCTTCCTCCAGGTGGAGAGCCGGCACCCGGACGCGCTCGCCGGCGGCGCGGGCCCCCACAACGGCAATTTCCTAGACAATGACCAGTGGCTGAGCACCGTCTCCCAGTACGACCGGGACAAGTACTGGAACCGCTTTCGAGACGTGAGTACCGCTGCTGCTGCCAGGCCCTGCGGGGCCCGGGAGCCTCTCAGGGAGGGGGCCTCTGGGGCGGGGTGGAGCGGGGATTGGTGCAGACCTGCCCCCGCAGCTTGTCGGTCGGGGTTCCTAGGCTGCCTCTTGCCAGAGAAGAACTTTAAAGACAACTTCGAAGGCTTGATGCTCTTTGCCTGCGACCTGTGGTCCAGGTGTGTGTTATCATGGGACTGGGGGAGGTGACTGACTGACATGGTATGAACAGCAAGCCGCTCGGAGAGAGCCTTCCTCAGGCCCTCCGTTCCCCTAACGTTGGTGGCTGACTTTACCGAGCGCCCTAGAGAACCTTCCTGGGGCAGCAGTGATTTGGACCATCTCTAGGCTATGCCAGAAGAGTCCTGCAGATGTTAGGCTTGGGGCTGAGCCCGGCTGGTTTGTTAAGAGAGACAGGTGTTCTAGGAGCTTTGGAGGGTCATGGCAATGGGCCTCATCAAAGGTTGATGGTAGTGGTGTGGGGGAGGTGTGGTGGTTTTGACCCTCGGTTTCTTAGGGGAAAGGGAGCAGGCCACTTGTGGAGTCCGGCTCCTGCCCTGAAGAGGAGCCTGGGTGGCAGAGGATTGCTCTTCTGGGGGAGCCCCGGGAGGCACATGTGCTGCCCGTTTGCCCCAGGGCTGCTGCTGCCCAGGTATATCCCAGAGGATGCAGGACAAGAAGCACCTGGCATAGTGTTTCTAGCAGATGGCAACCGCTCGGGTGCTACGGGGGCTGCTGACAGCTCTTTCAAAGGCTCTCCCAGGTGGCTGGGGCCATGTGCCTGGAGGGGACCTGGAGAGAACTTGTATGATACTTCACATGAGGATTTCCTGCCCTTGAGAGAGACCCGCACCACAGAGCCCCTGTTCTTGTCACAGGGCTCTTTTAGGTGGGAGATGTGTGGGAGGCACCCTCCCTTTACTGGATTTGTCTAGCCCCATTTCTGGTAGCCCCAAACCCTTGCAGGGGAAAAGTATGAGGAAATCCAGTGAATCCAGATATTTTCTTGTACTTTGTGAAGGGCACCTCTCCAGGTCCCATTCCTGAGGAGCAGGTATGCCCATAGCCTGGAGTGAGGGCTTTTCCCTCCTCTCTCTGCTCCTCCTCTTCCTCTCTTTAGTTGACTGTGGGCTGCTTCTCTTTGAAAGGTGCTTTCAAACGCATTCAATGAACTTTCACAGTTATTTTGAGCTTGACTTATGCAGCGACCTTCCTCTGTGCTTCCCCCAGGCACGAGATGCCTGGCGCACCTCCCCCTGTCCCTGACCTGCTCTGTTAACCATCTTGCATCCCCCTTTCTGTTCAGTTCGGAGGAGTCCTGCACTGACTATTTGCCTGAGGCTGAAAAAGATGCTGACTGCCCAAAAGGTGCCCCCAAAGAAGCATTCACTCATGGACTCAATAGGGTAGAAATAATTTTGCTTTTTAAAATTTGTTTTATCATTACATTTTAGATAAAGTTGAGGGACAAGGCAGATGCTTACCTGGGCTAGGGGTGGAAGAATTGGGCCAGGTGGAGAGGAGAAGGACACCTTTGCCGATGCCTTGGTTAGAGTGGCACCTCGGTCGGGTTGAAAGCAGCTGCGTTTGTTGGCCTTCAGGGCGTGGAAGGGTTTACTGTGCTTTTGTGTCTGCTCAAGAGTTTCTTGTCTTGGTGTATCATAAGCATGACATTATCCTTATTTCCCATTAAGCTTTAAATTTTTAGAAGTTGAGTTTTTCTCCGTTTCTCATCTTGCTTGCAAATGGTGACATTTTTTTATCCTTGGGTCAGTGTTTTCCAGAACCTGACTGATCATGAGGCTCCTCTGGGGTGTTTGTTAAATTCTAGCACCCAGACTCCTCCCCTGGAGAGCCTGATTCCATACTTTCAGAATGATTGCTGGAAAACTCTATTTTAAACAAACATTCTCGGTAATTCTTACAATGTTTAGGAAAGACTGCCTTAAATATTGTAAAAATGTCTGAAGCTTAATAAGAAGAGAAATGCTTCTATGTTCAAACACACTGCTTTTTTGTTTCTGGAGAATTTTAGGTGTTAATATTTTTACCAGCATATATTCTTTTAAAATGAATATTTAATCCAGCATACCATTAAAAACATCTCAAAATGTTAAAAAGTCCCAGACAGGTTTTATCATCAACCATTTGATATGTTTCATGGGATCTTGTGAGACCAGCTGTGGCTAGTAACCTCTTCAAAGTTGTGAAACTCAAACTAGATGCTCCTTTACTCCACCTTCAAGCATCTTCATTGGGTCATTTACTTGGAGTAACCAAAAAGCCTCTGTTCCCTGCGTCCAGGCAGTAAAAGGTTGCTTGCTCTAAAAACCGGATGTTCAGCGGACAGTGGACAAAGACCCAGCTAATGGGGCAGTTGCTCAGCCAGCCCGATTGTTTGCACTGAGCCAGGTCTTGCTTAAGGTTGACAAAGCTTAGCTTCTCTGTTAGTGTGTTGGTTGTTTTGTTGAAGCCACTGATAACTTACACAGTGTCCTGAGATTACTGTTATGATGCTTGTCAATATTTGAAAGTCATTGTGAAAGAAAGCTTGTTGCCTTTCCCCTGACTTGTCACTTTATTGCACTCAGGTGAGAGAGATTTATTTTTTAATTTTTAAAAAATTTTTATTTTTTAAAGGTTTATTTTTGAGACAGAGGGAGAGAGAGAGTGAGAGAGGGAGAGAGAAAGAGCAAGGGAGAGAGAGGAGAGGCAGAGGAAGAGAGAGAATCCCAAGCAGACTCCCACTGAGCACAGAGCCTGATTCAGGGCTTGATCTCACGACCCCAAGATCATGACCTGTGTTGAAACCAAGAGCTGGTTGCTCAACCAACTGAGCCACCCAGACACCTGGGGGAGAAAGATTTAGAAGTGACTTTTGACCTTGTGAAACTAAAAACTAAAGTCTCCTTTTAGAATGTTGATGATACCCTTTGGTGGTTGTTATTGGGCTCACTTTGAAATGGAAATGATAGCAGGCTGTGTGCTCCATGGTCCCCTGCATTGAGTGCTCTGTGACATTGTCAGGGATGACCTGAGAGCCACTACTTGGCACTTTGAGGTGGTCCTGTTGCTCAAGGTACACACTTAATAACTGTCTCCTTTACAGAAACAAAACTTTCAGAACCACTCCACGGCTTGTTGCCTGGAGTGAGCAATCCAGGAGAAACAGAACAATGTTGAGATGTTTGCTCCCAAATGTATTGGTGGTCTGTTTGGTCATCATTCTTTTATAAAGATGAGCAGTTGGGATGTTTTGGTCAGATGGAGACTGAGACTTTTGCACAAATACAGTATTGAGAAGGGGTAGATGAAGAAGGTAGATGTTTGTATTAGGTTGTACAATAATTTCTGGCTTTTTGCTGTCATACATTTAACTTCTCTGTGGTTTGAGATTGAGGGGTCAAGATGCTACAGTCATTCTCTGGATTCTTCCTCAGTGTGATTTTGGTCTCCACAGTCATTCCTCTAAGGAAATTTTCCTCTGTTCATTCTTATATTTATTTGCACATTCATTCCCACACCTATCTGATTGTCTAGTATATGCTAGGCAATGTGGGCTGTAAGCGTGCACAAGGTAAATAATGTCATCTCTTCTCTCAGTAACCTCTTGTCTACTGGAGGAAATCCTTTGAGGCTTTCATGCATTTCTTTCTTACTTAGTTTTTTTTTTTAATAAGTTTTTTCTTATAACATTTGTACATTCTGGTTGTAATTAAAAAATTAAAACATTGCAGAAATAGATAATACCTAACATTAACCAAGCACATTGTTTAAGGTACTTTACATATATTATCTCATTTAAAATTCATAGCCATCCTAGGAGAGAAGTACTATTATTGACAGTTACTGGGAGGTTGAGGCTGTTGCCCCAAGTTACAGAGCTGGGCTGTGGAGGAGCCTGGACTGGACCCAGGCAGTCTGATTCCAGATTCTCACTGTGCATTGCAATCAGTCAAGAGTGGAGTGGATTTAGGGTGTGAGGCTCCTTTGATAATCACATTGTAAGTCTTTCCTACTTTACATCTGAGGGCAGTGAAGAATCTTAGTTTGAGACAAAGTGGAACGGAACACAGGTAGATATGGCTTACTGTAGAGGTCACATCAGGGCTTATCTTCTGCTAATAATGAGCTTCTGATTTGATTAAAATAATATTGTTGCTTACACCAAACATGACATTTTCTTTCTTTTGCACACATGAAACTAGACTTGACATTTAACTCCAGGATAATTACCTTGAGCAGGTCTGAAGAATCAGAAACGTTGCCTTGGCTGGCATTTATTTTAGTCCGGAGTGACCTGAGTTTGTAATTCTAATGAGACCACAAGGACCAGCCTGCATTCTTTCTCCTCTTGATGTACACTCTGTGGGATTTGGTGGTCTCCGTAGCAGAACTGGGGTGGCAGTGAGCATCTGATCTGCTTACTTGATCTTAACATCTCAGCTGTCATGAGTTTCAAGGGCAAATGGGGCTTATTGATAGAATAGTGGCTGGCTCAGTCGGTAGAGTTGGTGACAAGAGAGGTGGTATGGCTTAGTGGATCAGTCATTAATCTGTCACCACAGAAACTCGGCTTGTGATAGAGAGTAGCAGAAAATCATTTTGATTAAACGAGTTCAAGGAGACTTAAATGAGTTTGTGATCCTGACTCTCTTTAATGAACCCACTATCTTAAATCCCCTGTACTAAATGACCACTGAAAGAAATAATTATTTCACAGGAATCATTGTAAAGAGACAGTTTGGGAGTCGGTAGGCCTGAGACCATTCTCATGTTTTTTGTCCTTACCTTCAGTTTGTCCTTGCCATAGAAAATCTAGTTCTTGCCTGGCAAGGATGGGAGAGCTTCTTGCCCCAGTTGACCTTCCTAGGCTGAGTTCCCCTGCCTCTCCTGGTCCTCTCCCAGTCCTGCCCTGTAGTACTTCTGCTGAACTGGATTGCTGAGAAGATAAGTCCTCTTCTCTAGGCTGATGAGATTATTTTCAAAAGCAAGAAGTGGTCCCAAATGGATCATGGGGCCTGTGCTACTTCCCTAGAGGAGTGGTACCTAATCATTAACTCAACTCTTTTATCTTGCTTGGAGAGAGGCAGTAATATTAGTAATTAAATATTTTATAATAAATCATATCTTTTTTACCTAATGTATTTCACACCAAACACACTCAGTATCTAAACTTGAACACTTTCAGGAATACTCTTTTTACCTTTCTTCTGGTGAGGTGACTATAAATGTTCCTCAGGAAATTCCTCAGACCCAGGCTCACCGTGGATCTCTTCCCAGCCGAGGTAACTACAAACAAAATAAATTTCCTGTAAGGAATTAAACAATTTGCCCAAGGTTACAAGTATTTTCTTACCCTATTTCATCTAATATGAGATGCCATTACTTTTAAGATGTACCGTTGTTGTGTACTTCTAAGAAAGAAGACAGTGCCCAGAATGAAGAATTTAATAGACCCTTGGGTAAAACTGGGACCCCAGAGGACTACCCGCTCACTGTAAAGGTAAACAAGAAATGAACCCACCATGCAGAAAAAGGAGCGTAAGGTGACTTGCATGTCTCCACCTTGGCCCTGGTGAATGGAGGGAAAAAATTTGCCCCTGGCATTTGAGCAGGCTGACTCAATGCATACTACCATGTGGTCTCCATACCTTAGTTAATTAAATTTAAGGGAGTCCAATTATTTGTCTTCTCTGAATCCTTGACTTTTCATTTGTTAAGTGGGGATAGTAACACTCTTATTGGTGGGGACTCTAGATTTCAAGTAACTGAAATCTAGTTCAAGCTGGCTTAAATGGAAAAGAAAACTTACTTGCTTTATAACTGAAGATTCTACTGATAAGCTATGACTTCAGGTAAGGTTGGATCCAGACACTCCCCCATCCCCCAGTCTTTGGGCTTTCTTTCCCCTATGTTGGTTTTGTTCTCAAGCTCATTGATTCCACGTGGTGGCTCATGGCAAGTACAAATTTATATCATCATAAAGTTTTTATGTCTCAGTAGTGCCAACAAAATTCCCAGAATTGAGACTTGTCAGATTTACCTGTTTTTATATACCCATCCCCAATCAATCACTCTGGACAACTGGGTAGAATATGCTAATTGTTCAGGCCTGGGACCTGGGGCTAAAGTGGTGTGGGGGCTCCAAGAATCCTATGGTGGAAGGGAGGTTGAGGGGTAGTTCCTTAAGGGGACATGGATGTCCAGTATGTTAGCCAACCTTACAGGGCTGGCATGAAGAGTAAACTGGCTACTACCTGGGAGGTTCTTAGCAAAGTATCTGGTGTAATAAATGCTGAACAGGTGGAGGCTATTTTTTAAAATATTAACAAAACTCCTATAACACTTTATGTATTATTCCTCAATTTTAGTTGTGTATATTTGTATTTTAGCTTTTTAAATCATTGGATGTTTCCTGAAGTCAGAGCCTGAGTCTTAGCATGCCTGGCACAGAGTAGGTGGTGAATAAGCATTGTGTTGACTTGAATTTCTTCCTAAGCACACCTCTTGATGTATTCCTGGGAAAGAAAGCCTATAGGAGAATTACAGACATGTGTACTTTTATAGTTTTTGGTGGGTGGAAATTCTACATCCTACACATGCTGCAAAACATTTTTTGGGGGCAGTTCTAATCTCTATCTGTAAGCTGGGACCTTACAACTTTATAACCCTTTTCAGGATACACTTGTATAGAGCTCAGTGTTCCCAGACCTTTACCATTAAGCCTAGGACAGAAGGCTTCTCAGTGAGTGAATGAATGAATGAGTGAGTGAATGAATGAATGAGTGAGTGAATGAATGAATGAATGAGTGAGTGAGTGAGTGAATTATTCTGGATCAGGACTTTCCATACCTTCAGGATGGAGACAAGTTGTTCTTTGCAGAGGTCTGGCCCCAGTAAGTCATGCTAGCTTTGGACACATGTCTCATTCTTTTAGTAATTGATAGTGATTATGGATACCAACAGATGGGGGTGCTGTTGAGAGTCAGGGCGAATCTGAAAAAGAAACCCAACGCCCATGCAATTGGGACACAACTCTTTGAAGCTGAGTCCTTTCATAGTGAAGAGCCCATTCTTTGACCTGAGTTCACCTTGCAGTCTTGCCAAGTATAAGCTTGGGTCTTTGGCCAGAGCATTACTTTCCTCATCTATAAAAGTAGAGTGATCATACCTACTTGTTGGGTTTGGGGGAGGATGAGTGACATCATGATGCAAAGTACAAAGTAAGGCACTCATGATCTTTGAGTGGCTGAAATACCTGCTCCTCTGATTTGCTTTCCGAGGGTCACTTGTCTTCTGTCCTGTGAGTGAATTGTTGGCACACAGCTGCAGATGTTGTTTTCTGTGTCATGTCTTAGGGAAATGTTGGGGAGATTTGTTCCACTATCCTTGAGCCTGTCTTCATTCCTTGCCAGTCTGGAAGGCTGTGTGAGGTTCCATATGGTCTCTTC
This sequence comes from Phoca vitulina, assembly GCF_004348235.1. Taxonomy (NCBI): domain Eukaryota; kingdom Metazoa; phylum Chordata; class Mammalia; order Carnivora; family Phocidae; genus Phoca; species Phoca vitulina. The sequence goes on from NW_022589735.1 coordinate 3,030,375, forward strand.
TCTGTTAATTTCCAGTTGCAGCTTCTGGCACAGAAGACTTTCCCATTATATTTTCCATCATCACTGGACCTCCTGAAACTAGCAACTCATCATGATGTATATGAGAGCGAATTTGTGCCCAGCTGTGCCTGAAATTCGAGTTATGTGAAGGGCTCCCCAGGGAGCCCTGTTGTGCCAGCTCAGCCCTGATCAGTATCACTTTTTTAAAATTTTATTATGTTAGTCACCATACAATACATCATTAGTTTTTGATGTAGTGATCCACGATCCATTGTTTTCGTATAACACCCAGTGCTCCATGCAGTACGTGCCCTCCTTAATACCCATCACCGGGCTAACCAATCCCCCCTCCCCCCTCCCCTCTAAAACCCTGTTTGTTTCTCAGGTCCATAGTCTCTCATGGTTCATCTCTCCCTCCAGTTCCCCCTGCCCATTTTTCCCTTCCTTCTCTTAATGTCCTCCATGTTCTTCCTTA
>NW_022589735.1:3030859-3038458 GCF_004348235.1 Phoca vitulina
TGAAACCATATGATAATTGACTTTCTCTGCTTGACTTATTTCACTTAGCATAATCTCCTCCAGTCCCATCCATGTTGATGTAAAAGTTGGGTATTCATCTTTTCTGATGGCTGAGTAATATTCCATTGTATATATGGACCACATCCTCTTTATCCATTCATCTGTTGAAGGGCATCTCGGCTCTTTCCACAGTTTGGCTATTGTGGACATTGCTGCTATGAACATTGGGGTGCATATGGCCCTTCTTTTCACTACATCTGTGTCTTTGGGGTAAATACCCAGTAGTGCAATTCCTGGGTCATAGGGTAGCTCTATTTTTAAATTTTTGAGGCACCTCCACACTGTTTTCCAAAGTGGCTGTGCCAACTTGCATTCCCACCAACAGTGTAAGAGGGTTCCCCTTTCTCCACAACCTCTCCAACATTTGTTGTTTCTTTCCCTGTCCATTTTGGCCATTCTAACTGGTATAAGGTGGTATCTCAGTGTGGTTTTGATTTGGATTTCCCTGATGGCTAATGATGATGAACATTTTTTCATGTGTCTGTTAGCCATTTGTATGTTTTCTTCAGAGAAGTGTCTTTTCATCTCTTCTGCCCACTTTTTGACTTGATGATTTGTTTTTTGGGTGTTGAGTTTGAGAAGTTCTTTATAGATCTTGGATACCAGCCCTTTATCTGTAGCGTCATTTGCAAATATCTTCTCCCATTCTGTGGGTTGCCTCTTTGTTTTGTTGACTGTTTCCTTTGCTGTGCAGAAGCTTTTTATCTTGATGAACTCCCAAAAGTTCATTTTTGCTTTTGTTTCACTAGCTTTTGGAGATGTATCTTGAAAGAAGTTGCTGTGGGTGATGTCAAAGAGGTTACTGCCTATGTTCTCCTGTAGGATTCTGATGGATTCCTGTCTCACATTTAGGTCTTTCATCCACTTTGAGTTTATCTTTGTGAGTGGTGTTAGAGAATGGTCGAGTTTCATTCTTCTGCTTGTGGCTGTACTCTCTAGTGTATTTTTAATTTCAGTTATTGAGTTCTTAGTCTCTGTTTTGTTCTTTTTTATGTTTTCAGTCTCTCTGTTAAGGGTCTCACTGAGGTCCTCCACTCTTTTCTCAAGTCCAGTGAGTATCTTTATGACCACTATGTTAAATCCCCTATCAGGCATATTACTTACCTCCATTTCCTTTAGGTCTCTTGCTGTGATTTCATCTTGCTCTTTCATTTGGGACATATTCCTCTGTCTCCTCATTTTGTCCAAATCTCTGTTTTTATGTTTTAGGAAATTCAGTTATGTCTCTTGCTCTTGAAAGTAATGACCTTATAAAGAACAGGTCCGGTAGTGTCCTGTAGTGCAATGGTCCCTGTTTACCAGAACCTGGCACTTAAGGAGTGTCTCCTGTGTGTGTTGCATATGCCCTATGTTGTGGTTGAGCCGCATTTGCCTTCAGTTGTATGCCATGACTCTCTTTGCCTGTTGTGGGCAGGGTTTGGTTCCTGTGTTGTTAGTGGGCCATTCTGAGGCCACCTTGGGTTTGAGTTGAGTCACACCAGGTATATGACAGAGATGCAGTAGCACCAAACTGCAGTGCCCTGAGATGCTTTTGTTGATGGGTGGAGCCTGCAGTCAGACCAGATGTCTGCTCCCAGCCCACTGCTGGGGCCGCAGTTGGACTGGTGTGTGTGGTTATCTTTGGATGGGTTATGGTCATGGACATTTTGGAGGGGGCAGGTCTGCAGGAGAACATGGGGGTGGGGCACCGTATGTTAGCAAAGTTTGCACAGGTCTACTGAGGCCTGGCTGGAGGGTCACGTACAGAAAAGAATGCAGGGGCATGGTGCACTGTGCTTGCAAGGTCTCTGCCTGTTGGCTGTGGGAGGGGACCTGCAGTGGCCCAGAACAGAAGCAGATGGGTTGGAGGGGGCAGATCTGTAGAAGCTGGTAGTGTTAGATGGAGATGTTAGATGTCACCATGCTGGTTCTTACAGATGTCTAGGCCTCGGGGCATGGGGGGTCAGGAAGAGAAATGGCCCTCACTCTGAGATTAGTAAACAAATATCCCTCCTTTATGAACCATGCATTTTTTAAAATGCTGCTTCCATGCTTTATCTCTATGGAGCTGTTGGTTGTCCTTCCTTCCTTTCCTTCCTTTCTTTCTTTCCTTTCCTTCCTTTCCTTTCTTTCCCTTCCCTTTCCTTCTTTCCCCTTCCTTCCCTTCCTCCCTTCCTCCCTTTCTCTCTCTCTCTCTTTCTTTTCTTTTTTTCTTTTTCTTTTTCTTTTTTGATGTGGGGCTGGAACTCATGACCCTGAGATTAAGAGTTGTATGCTCTACTGACTGAGCCAGCCAGGCACCCCATTGTGCTATTTCTTTATGGGGGGGACTTAGTCTCCTATCACCCTTCCAGCTCTCACAGAGCAAACCTGATTTTTAAGTTCCATGTATTAAGCACAGCTTACTGTAAAAGCCTGTGGAATTCAGCCCCTCTGCTTTTCAATGCCAAATGGTATGGGGATTTCCCATGCCTGGAGTGGCTGGGGTGTCTGTTTTTCTCCCTACTCAACAACCTCAAAGATCCTTCATACTCAGGCAGTCCTGCATGTCCATTTAGCTCCTAGCTGTGTCTCTGCTCTTCCTCCCTCTTCGATGTGGCCTCTTGTTTACATTTAGCTGTGGAGACTTTGTTCTGCCAGTCTTTGGGTTGTTTTCTGGGTTATTTACACTGATGTGTGTATTATCTAGTTATATCCATAGGATGAGGTCAGCTTAGGATCCTCCTACTCCACCATTTTCCCCAGAAGTCTCCACCTGTTCTATTATTGAAGGAACTTTCAGTAGTTTCCAAGTTTTGGTTCTTATATAATAGTACCTTCTTGGGAATGTCTTTTGGTGAATCTATGTGTGCATTTTTTACAGGTACATACTGAAGTTTAGAATCCACTGGTTATAATAAGGCAGGTAAACATCATACTTTCAAGTTTTCCCAAGTGGTTATTCCTATTACTCTCTTACCAATACAGCATTTTTGCTTTACTGACAGAGAAATTATTATTTTTTTTTTTTTAAAGATTTTATTTATTTGACAGAGACATAGAGCAGGAACACAAGCAGGGGGAGTGGGAGAGGGAGAAGCAGGCTTCCTGCGGAGCAGGGAGCCCGATGTGGGACTCGATCCCAGGACCCTGGGATCATGACCTGAGCCGAAGGCAGACGCTTAACGACTGAGCCACCCAGGCGCCCTGACAGAGAAATTAAAAAACAAACAAACTCAATTTAACTTGTATGTTTAATTCAACAAAATGTATTGAGCATCTATTATATATCAGGTACTTGTCTACCTTATGGAGCCTAGGTGGGGATAAAAATAATGCTGAGAATAAGACAAAACAGTGGGTTGTAAGTGCTACAGACAAAGTAATAGAGTAACTTAATGGGGGAAAGGATAGTCTCTTCAATATATAGTATTGGGAAAACTGGATATTCATATGAAGAAGAATGAAATTGGGCCCATATGTTACACCACTCACAAAAATTAACTTGAAATAGATTAAAGGTTTATTTTTTTAAAAAAGATTTTATTTTTAAGTAATCTCTGCACTTGACATGGGGCTTGAACTTACAACCCCGAGATCAAGAGTTGCATGCTTTACTGACTAAACCAGCCAAGAGTCCCTAAAGATTTAAATGTAAGACCTGAAACCATAAAACTCCTAGAAGAAAACATGGAAAAAACTCCTTGACATTGGTCTTGGCAATGATTTTTTTGTATTTAGGCCAAAAATATAACAACAACAGCAAGAATAAGTGAGAGTACATCAAACTTTAAAAAGTCCCTGCACAGCAAAAGAAACAGTCAACAAAATGAAAAGGGCAGTGCTCGCTTCGGCAGCACATATACAAAATGAAAAGGGCATCTACAAAATGGGAGGAAATATTAGCAAACCATGTATCTGATAAGGGTTATAATCCAGAATATGTAAAGAGTTCATACAACTCAGTAGCAAAAGACAAAATAGTCTGATTTCAAAGTTAGCAAAGGACCTGGACACATATTTTTTCCAAAGAAGATAAACAAATGAACAACAGGTACATGGAAAGATGCTCAACAGCATAATCATCAGGGAAATCCAAGTCAAAATCTCAGTGATATTTCAGGGCGTCTGGGTGGCTCAGTTGTTAAATGTCTGCCTTCGGCTCAGGTCATGGTCCCAGGGTCCTGGGATCGAGCCCAACATTGGGCTCTCTGCTAGGCGGGAAGCCTGCTTCTCCCTCTCCCACTCCCCCTGCTTGTGTTTCCTCTCTCACTCTCTCTCTCTCTCTGTCAAATAAATAAATAAAATCTTTAAAAAAAAAATCAACAAAATCTCAGTGATATTTCACCTCCTGCCTGTTAGAATGGCTACTGTAAACAAAATAAGAGATAACATGTGTTGGCAAGGATGTGGAAAAAAGGAACCCTTGTGCACGGTTGGTGGGAATGTAAATTGGTGCAGCCACTATGGAACTTCCTCAAAAAATTGAAAATCCAACCACTATATGATCTAGTAGTGTTATTTCTGGGTATATATCCTAAGGAAATGATCACTATCATGAAGAGATATCTGTGCTCCCACATTCATTGCAGTATTATTCACAGTAACCAAGACATGGAAACAGCCTAAATGTCCTTTGACAGATGAATGGACAAAGAAAATGTATGTGTGTGTACACACACACACACACACACACACACACACACTGGAGTATTATTCCACCACAAAAAAGAAGGAAATCCTGCCATTTGCAACAACATGGGTGGACCTTCAGGGCATTAAGCTAAGTGAAATAAGTCGGAGAAAGATAAATACTGTATGATCTCACTTATATGTGGAATCTGGAAAAGCCAAATTCATAGAAATAGAGAGTAGACTGGTGTTTGCTGGGGCTTGGGACGTGCATTGGGAGGAAATGAGATGTTGGCCAAAGGGTACAAATTTCTGGTTGTAAGAGGAGTAAGTTCTGGGGATTTAATGAATAGCATGGTGACTATTGTTAACAGTATATTTGAAAGTTGCTAAGAAAGTAAATCTTAAGTGTCTCACTATAACAATAACTGGTAATTATGTAAAATGAAGGCTGTATTAACCTTGGTAATCATTTTGTGGTATATACATATATTAAATCATCAAATCGTATACCTTAAACTTAGGCAATATTATATGTCAATAACATCTCAATAAAACTGGAAAAAAAACTAGGGTAAAGGTAATATGGAAGGGATGTATTTATGTTCTAGGTGTGGGCTTACCATATTTCTTTTGACTTTATTTTATTATTATTTTTAAAGATCTTATTTATTTGAGAGAGAGAGAGCATGAGCAGGGGGAAGGGGCAGAGAGAGGGAGTCTCAGACTCCCTGCTGAGGAGGGAGCCCAATGCAGGACTTGATCCCAGGACCCTGAGATCATGACCTGTGCCAAAGGCAGACACTTAACCAACTGAGCCACCCAAGTGCCCCAGTTTACCATTATTCTTTTGACTTTAAATTGTTCTTATCCCTTTGAAATAGATGATTTAAAAAGAGAATTTAGAAGATACAGAAAAAGAAAAACTTCCGTCCCATAGGCAGTCACTGTTAACATTTTTTTGGGGGGGCCTGTTCGCTTTCAGAGGACTTTTTAATGCTAAAATTTTTATTTTCATGGTTGATGTCATGCTGTTGATATGGTTTGGTGTTCATTCTGTTTTCATTTAATGACACGGCATAAACATTTTAGTATCGTATGATGGTATTCTTTGTAAATGACATTTTAATGGTGTATATTAGTCCAGTGAACACTACAATATAACAAACTACAATACCCGACAATAGATGATTGGTGGTTTCCATTTTTCCTTATTCTCTATGATTACATGATGAATATTTTGAGCCTGTGAGCCTTTCTACAGTTAGAATTTATTTCCTTATGATATATTCCCAGAAGTAGAAATATGTGGTATTACTGGCATGTGCATTTTAAAGGCCACTGATGTCTGTTACCACGTTCTACCCCCAGAACAATAGAATGTATGTTTTACTGCACCCTTGCCAGCATTGGCTAATTAATGATTTTTTTGGGTAAAGAAGAAGAACATGATAGAAACATGGCATGCCAAGATAGATGCGTTACTGAATCAACACAGGTAAGATGATGCACGCAAGAGTCCTGACTGGGAGGAGTGTTTCTCTGATCCCTCTTGATTTTGTCAGGGAAACAGATGCGAGAGGCCAGCAGCTCGCCCATAACTGGGGAACATAAGCTGTTGCCCTTTCTCACATTTGTACCTGGCCTTATAAATGCTGTGTAGAGCCTATTCTCTGAAGAGCCCTTCGGACTCATTGTGGAGATATTAATGAATCCTACCCTCATTTGTAATTAGGAGCAGGAGCAGATGCTCCAAGCCAGATTTCAAGTCAAATTGCTGCTTATGGATCCCCCGCTGCTGGTACAACGTATAGATACTATAATGGCCTTGTGGTGGAGGAGGGTGAGAAGAGATCATTAAAAACCGAGTCCATCCCCACCGTGGCGGTAAAGTGGTTTCTCCTGTTGAATAGAGACAGGGCCTGAGCCCACATCTCCATCTTCATTTGTGTTCAAGACATCCGCCTGATTTTCATTAGCCAATATTTCCTCCCACTGCTCTCACCACAGGCCTGTCTGGTGTGCTCAGCTCAGAGTAGGCAGGGAGAGGGTTTCCCCTGGCTGTTGTCTCAGCATCATAAATAAGATAATAGCACAACAGTTCTCTGGATCTGTCAGCAATTGGGGAGCTCTCTGTAGGCCTAGACAAGTGATTGCCAAGCAGGGAAGATTTTGCCCCCAGGGGACATTTGGCAAGGTCTAGAGACATTTCTGGTTGCCACAGCTAGGGAGGGTGGGGGGAAATGCTATTGGCATCTTGTGAGTAGAGGCCAGGGATGCTGCTAAACATCCTACCACGTACAGGACAGCCCCTCTCCCCTGAAATGTCTACAGTGCCAAGGTTGAGAAATGCTGGCCTAGAGATGTTGTTGCTCCTTTTTAATTTTTTTAAAGATTATTAGAGAGAGAGAGAGAGAGCAGGGGCTAGGGGGAGAGGGAGAGAGAAACTTAAGCAGACTCCACGTTGAGCACAGAGCCTGACACGGGCCTCAGTCTCACAACCCTGAGATCACGACCTGAGCTGAAATCAAGAGTTGGACGCTTAACTGACTGAACCACTCAGGTGCCCTATGGTTGCTCCTTTTATGATTATTTTTTCCCAGTTTTGTCAAGAAACAATTGGCATACCATATGTTACTGAGTAAGCTTAAGACCTACAGTGTGATGGTTTGATTTACAGATCTTGTGACGTGATGACCACAGTAGATTCAGCTAATCTCCATCTTTTCGTACAGATAAAATGAAGAGAAGAAAGGAAAAAAGGAAAAAAAATCTCTTGTTGTGATGAGAGCTCTTAGGATTTACTCCCTTAACAACTTTCCTTTATCCCACACAGCCCTGTTAACTGTAGTGACCATGTCATCTGTTATATCCCTAGTACTTATTTTACAGCTGGAAGTTTGTACCTTTTTTTTTTTTTAAAAATTTTTTTATTGTTATGTTAATCCC
>NW_022589735.1:3041458-3044523 GCF_004348235.1 Phoca vitulina
TGTTTTCCAGAGTGGCTGCACCAGCTTGCATTCCCACCAACAGTGTAGGAGGGTTCCCCTTTCTCCGCATCCCCGCCAACATCTGTCATTTCCTGACTTGTTAATTTTAGCCATTCTGACTGGTGTGAGGTGGTATCTCATTGAGGTTTTGATTTGGATTTCCCTGATGCCGAGCGATATTGAACACTTTTTCATGTGTCTGTTGGCCATTTGGATGTCTTCTTTGGAGAAATGTCTGTTCATGTCTTCTGCCCATTTCTTGATTGGATTCTTTGTTCTTTTGGTGTTGAGTTTGATGAGTTCTTTATAGATTTTGGATACTAGCCCTTTATCTGATATGTCATTTGCAAATATCTTCTTCCATTCTGTCAGTTGTCTTTTGGTTTTGTTGACTGTTTCCTTTGCTTTGCAAAAGCTTTTTATCTTGATGAAGTCCCAATAGTTCATTTTTGCCCTTGCTTCCCTTGCCTTTGGCGATGTTTCTAGGAAGAAGTTGCTGCGGCTGATGACCCAAACATTCTTGAGCAGAGTGGTCTTTAGCTTCCAAGTGTTTGAATTTCTGCCAAATTTTTTCTTGTGACTGAGTTCCAGTTTCAAAGCATGGTGGTCCGAGAATATGCAGGGAATAATCTCAATCTTTTGGTATCGGTTGAGACCTGATTTGTGACTCAGTATGTGGTGTATCCTGGACAAAGTTCCATGTGCGCTCGAGAAGAATGAGTCTTCTGTTGTTTTAGGGTGGAATGTTCTGTATATATCTATGAGGTCCATCTGGTCCAGTGTGTCATTCAAAGCTCTTGTTTCTTTGTTGATTTTCTGCTTAGATGATCTGTCCATTGCTGAGAGTGGAGTATTGAGGTCTCCTACAATTAATGTATTTTTATCAATATGACTGTTTTGGTTAATGGTTGGCATATGTAGATGGCTGCTCCCATGTTGGGGGTGTAGATATTTAAAATTGTTAGATCTTCTTGTTGGATAGACCCTTTAAAAATGATATAGTGTCCTTCTGTGTCCCTAATTACAGCCTTTAGCTTAAAATCTAATTTGTCTGATATAAGAATTGCTACCTCAGCTTTCTTTTGAGGTCCATTGGCATGGAAGATGGATCTCCATCCCTTCACTTTCAGTCTGGATGAATCTTTAGGTTCGAAATGAGTCTGTTGTAGACAGCGTATGGATGGGTACTGTCTTTTTATCCAATCTGCAACCCTTTGCCGTTTTATGGGAGCATTTAGGCCATTCACATTGAGAGTGATTATTGAAAGATATGAATTTATTGTCATCATGTTGCCTGTGAAGACCTTGTTTTTATAGATTGTCTCTGTAAATTTCTGTTCTATATCATTCTTTGGTATTTCTCCTTTAATGAACCCCCTTTAATATTTCTTGCAGGGCCGGCTTACTGGTCAGATATCCTTTCAGTTTCTGCTGGTCTTGGAAGCTCTGCATCTCTCCATCCATTCTAAATGACAGCCTTGCCGGATAAAGTATTCTTGGCTGCATGTTCTTCTCATTTAGTACCCTGAATATGTCTTGCCAGCCCTTTCTGGCTTGCCAGGTCTCTGTGGATAGGTCTGACGTTATTCTGATGTTCCTCCCTCTGTATGTAAGGAATCTCTTCCCCCTAACTGCCCTTAAGATGGTTTCCTTGGTTCTAAGATTTGCAAGTTTTACTATTACATGGTGGGGCATTGGCCTGTTTTCCTTGATCTTGGGTGGGGTCCTCTCTGCCTTTAGGACACGAATGTTTATTTCATTCCCCAAATTAGGGAAGTTCTCAGCTACGATTTGCTCAAATATATCTTCTAGTCCTCTCTCTCTCTCCACCCCCTCAGGGACCCCAATAATTCTGACATTGGAATGTTTCATGGTGTCACTTATTTCTCTGATTCTATTTTCATGGATTTTGAATTGTTTTTCCCTGGCCTCCTCTTTTTCCTTCTTGTCTATTAATTGATCTTCTCGATCACTAATTCATTCTTCTGCCTCCCTTACCCTAGCTGTTAGATTATCTAGATTAGATTGGATCTCATTGATAGCATTTTTAAATTCTGCCAATTCAGGGCGCCTGGGTGGCTCAGTTGGTTGAGCGACTGCCTTCGGCTCAGGTCATGATCCTGGAGTCTCGGGATCGAGTCCCGCATCGGGCTCCCTGCTCAGCAGGGGGTCTGCTTCTCCCTCTGCCCTCTTCCCTCTTGTGCTGTCTCTCATTCTCTCTCTCTCAAATAAATAAATAAAATCTTAAAAAAAAAAAAAATAAATTCTGCCAATTCAGTTTTCATTTCTACCCTTAGAGAGTCTATGTTGCCATTAATCGATTTCTCCATTCTAGCTATTGTCCACACAATTGCTACCCTGAGTTCCATCTCTGACATCTTGGGTATATCTGTATCCATTTGTAAATCTGTGGCAGAAGTCACAGTCTCTGAGTCTTTCCTATTTTGGGGGTTCCTTCTCCTAGTCATTCTGTTGAGGGGTGGTTGAGGGAATGTATAGAGTACAAATTATTGACCACAACCTAAGCAAGATGCACCTGTTTTATAGGGACCTTAGGATTGCTGTCCTCTTGTTCTCCTAGCCTGTCTTCTGGGGGAGGGGCCTGCCACACTGTTACTCAGGCAACCCTGTTTGGGCAGAGTTGCCCTGCCCCCTGTGGCAGGGGATGGGCTCAGTGAAAACTAGTTTTGGGGGGCTTTTGTTCTCTGGTGGCTTTCCCTGGTGGCTTTCTGCATCTCTTCTGAGAGTCAGAGCAGAAGAGATCGTTTCCAACCCTCTGCCTCAGAACAGAGAGATCGCAATGTGTTCTTCAGTGAGCTTCATGCTGTCGCTGTTTCTGTCTGTGCTGCTATAAACTACAGCATCCTGGGGCACCTGTGTGGCTCAGTTGGTTAAGCTGCTGCCTTCGGCTCAGGTCATGATCCCAGGGTCCTGGGATTGAGCCCCACATCGGGCTCCTTGCTCCACAGGAAGCCTGATTCTCCCTCTCCCACTCCCCCTGCTTGTGTTCCCTCTCTCGCTATCTTTCTCTTTGTTAAATAAATAAAATCTTAAAAAAAAAAAAA
>NW_022589735.1:3047523-3076017 GCF_004348235.1 Phoca vitulina
CTGTAGGTTTTTCATAGATGGCTTTTATGATATTGAGGTATGTACCCTCTATCCCTATACTCTGAAGAGTTTTGATCAAGAAAGGATGCTGTACTTTGTCAAATGCTTTTTCTGCATCTATTGAGAGGATCATATGATTCTTGTTCTTTCTTTTGTTAATGTATTGTATCACGTTGATTGATTTGCGGATGTTGAACCAACCTTGCAACCCAGGGATAAATCCGACTTGGTCGTGGTGAATAATCCTTTTAATGTACTGTTGGATCCTATTGGCTAGTATTTTGGTGAGAATTTTTGCATCCATGTTCATCAGAGATATTGGTCTGTAATTCTCCTTTTTGATGGGGTCTTTGTCTGGTTTTGGGATCAAGGTAATGCTGGCCTCATAAAATGAGTTTGGAAGTTTTCCTTCCATTTCTATTTTTTGGAACAGTTTCAGAAGGATAGGTATTAATTCTTCTTGAAATGTTTGGTAGAATTCCCCTGGGAAGCCATCTGGCCCTGGGCTTTTGTGTTTTGGGAGATTTTTGATGACTGCTTCTATTTCCTTAGTGGTTATAGGTCTGTTCAGGTTTTCTATTTCTTCCTGGTTCAGTTTTGGGAGTTGATACATCTCTAGGAATGCATCCATTACTTCCAGGTTATCTAATTTGCTGGCATAGAGTTGCTCATAATATGTTCTTATAATTGTTTGTATTTCTTTGGTGTTGGTTGTGATCTCTCCTCTTTCATTCATGATTTTGTTGATTTGGGTCATTTCTCTTTTCTTTTTGATAAGTCTGGCCAGGGGCTTATCAATCTTGTTAATTCTTTCAAAGAACCAGCTCCTAGTTTCGTTGATCTGTTCTACTGTTCTTTTGGTTTCTATTTCATTGATTTCTGCTCTGATCTTTATTATTTCTCTTCTCCTGCTGGGTTTAGGCTTTATTTGCTGTTCTTTCTCCAGCTCCTTTAGGTGTAGGGTTAGGTTGTGTACTTGAGACCTTTCTTGTTTCTTGAGAAAGGCTTGTATTGCTATATACTTTCCTCTTAGGACTGCCTTTGCTGTATCCCAAAGATTTTGAATAGTTGTGTTTTCATTTTCATTGGTTTCCATGAATTTTTTTAATTCTTCTTTAATTTCCTGGTTGACCCATTCATTCTTCAGTAGGATGCTCTTTAGCCTCCATGTATTTGAGTTCTTTCCGACTTTCCTCTTGTGATTGAGTTCTAGTTTCAAAGCATTGTGGTCTGAAAATAGGCAGGGGATGATCCCAATCTTCTGGTACCGGTTGAGACCTGATTTCTGACCTAGGATGTGATCTATTCTGGAGAATGTTCCATGGGCACTAGAGAAGAATGTGTATTCCGTTGCTTTGGGATGGAATGTTCTGAATATGTCTGTGAAGTCCATTTGGTCCAGTGTGTCATTTAAAGTCTTTATTTCCTTGTTGACCTTTTGCTTAGACGATCTGTCCATTTCAGTGAGGGGGGTGTTAAAGTCCCCCACTATTATTGTATTGTTGTCTATGTGTTTCTTTGCTTTTGTTATTAATTGCCTTATATAATTGGCTGCTCCCATGTTAGGGGCATAGATATTTACAATTGTTAGATCTTGTTGGATAGACCCTTTAAGTATGATATAGTGTCCTTCCTCATCTCTTATTACAGTCTTTGGTTTAAAATCTAATTTGTCTGATGTAAGGATTGCCACCTCAGCTTTCTTTTGGTGTCCATTAGCATGGCAAATGGTTTTCCACCCCCTCACTTTAAATCTGGGGGTGTCTTTGGGTCTAAAATGGGTCTCTTGCAGACAGCATATCAATGGGTCTTGTTTTTTAATCCAATCTGATAGCCTGTGTCTTTTGATTGGGGCATTTAGCCCATTTACATTCAGGGTAACTATTGAAAGATAGGAATTTAGTGCCATTGTATTGCCTGTAAAGTGACTGTTACTGTATATTGTTTGTGTTCCTTTCTGGTCTATGTTGCTTTTAGGCTCTCTCTTTGCTTAGAGGACCCCTTTCAATATTTGTTGTAGGGCTGGTTTCGTGTTTGCAAATTCCTTTAGTTTTTGTTTGTCCTGGAAGCTTTTTATCTCTCCTTCAATTTTCAATGACAGCCTAGCTGGATATAGTATTCTTGGCTGCATATTTTTCTCATTTAGTGCTCTGAATATGTCCTGCCAGTCCTTTCTGGCCTGCCAGGTCTCTGTGGATAAGTCTGTTGCCACTCTAATGTTTCTACCATTGTAGGTTACATATCTCTTCTCCCGAGCTGCTTTCAGGATTTTCTCTTTGTCTCTGAGACTCGTAAGTTTTACTATTAGATGTCGGGGTGTTGACCTATTTTTATTGATTTTGAGAGGGGTTCTCTGTGCTTCCTGGATTTTGATGCCTGTTTCCTTCCCCAAATTAGGGAAGTTCTCTGCTATAATTTGCTCCATTATACCTTCTGCCCCTCTCTCTCTTTCTTCTTCTTCTGGGATCCCAATTATTCTAATGTTGTTTCGTCTTATGGTATCGTTTATCTCTCGAATTCTGCCCTCGTGATCCAGTAGTTGTTTATCTCTCTTTTTCTCAGCTTCTTGATTTTCCATCATTTGGTCTTCTATCTCACTGATTCTTTCTTCTGCCTCATTTATCCTAGCAGTTAGCGCCCCCATATTTGATTGCACCTCATTGATAGCCTTTTTGATTTCTACTTGGTTAGATTTTAGTTCTTTTACTTCTCCAGAAAGGGTTTCTCTAATAACTTCCATGCTTTTTTCAAGCCCAGCTAGTATCTTTAAAGTGATGATTCTGAACTCTAGATCTGACATCGTACTAATGTCCGTATTGAGTAGGTCCCTGGCAGTCGGTACTACCTCTTGTTCTTTTTGTTGAGGTGATTTTTTCCGTCTTGTCATTTTGTACAGAGGAGAATAGATTAATGAGAGAACAAAATGCTAGCAGGGTAACAACGTCCCCAGAAAATATACTCTAAACAAATCAGAAAAGACCTGAAGCAGTGGGAAAAGAAAGGGAAAGAGAGAAAAAAGAAAAAGAAAGAAAAAAAGAAAAAAGAAAAAGATAAAGATAAAAACAAACAAAAGCAGAACAAAACAAAACAAAACAAAAACAGAATGTGATCAAATATGATCAGGCTGGTTTATAGATCAGTGCCACACACTAGATTTTGGGTGTATTTTGGTCTGTTAAAAGAAAGTCCCTCCCAAAATTTTAAAGAAAGAAAAACTTATATATGTACAAAAATAAGGGTTGATATGATGAAGGGATGGAATATGAATGTAAAGATGGAAATTATAAAAAATTTTAAAAAAGGATTTGATAAGTTGTTTGAAAAAAGAAAGAAGAGCATTAAAAAAAAAAAAGAAAAAAAGAAAGAAAAAAGGAAGAGAATGTGATCAGGCAGGGGAGTAGAAAAAAAAAACATACACTAGAGATTTAGAGTAGATTTTGATCTGTTAGAAGAAACTATCTCAAGATTTTAAAGAGAGAACAACTTATATACATATGCCAAAAATACGGGTAACTACTATGAAGGGATAGAATATGACTTTAAAAATGAAAAATAAAAATGTTTTTTTTTTTTTAAAAAGGGATTGATAAGATGTTGGTTGAAAAAGGGAAAAAGAAAAATTCAAAAAAAAAGAAAAAAGGAAAAAAGAAAAAAAGACAGTTAAAAAAAATTATTAACTTTGAAAGACTAAAGAATCATGGTAAAAAAGCCATGAATTCTATGTGCAGTATTCCCCTAGCGCTGGAGTTCCGCCGTTCTCATTGATCGGTAAACTTGGTCTTGGCTGGCTGTTCTCGCTGATCTTCTGGGGGAGGGGCCTGTTGCTGTGGTTCCCAAATGTCTTTGCCGGAGGCAGAATTGCCCCTCCCTTGCCCGGGTCCAGGCTAAGTAATCTGCTCGGGTTTGCTCTCTGGAGCTTTTGTTCCCTGCAGGCTTTCTGTACAGCTTTGGAGGCGGAGAGTGTAAATGGCGGCCTCCCAGTCTCCGCCCTGGAGAAGCCGAGAACTCGGGGTCCCACTCCTCAGCGAGCCCCCAGAGAAAAGCAGTCAGTTACTCCCGTTTCCCCGGTCTCCGGCCACACTCCGTGCTCACCCGGCCTGTGACCGCGTGTTTCTATCTCTGGCACCCGAGCCCGTGTGGAGTCTCCAAACCCAGCAGATCCCCGCGGTGCGCTCCCGCACCTCTCCTCCCAGGGGAAGAAGGTGAGTCTCCCCGGATCTGCCGCTTGTTGGGTCCCTGCTGGAGGAGCAGTGGCCCGACTGTGCCGCGGATCACGGTTTATGGCAACCCCGAGCTGAGAGCCCGCGCCTGGGCTCCGTCTCTGCAGCCGGCTTCCCTGCTCCGATACCTGGGAGCTCTGCCGCACTCAGGCACCCCCAGTCTTTCTGTGACCCTGAGGGTCCTGAGACCACACTGTCCCACGAGGGTTCCACCCCCCACTTCGCCACCAGAGTGACGTCCCTCAGCGGAGCCGACTTCTAAAAGTTCTGATTTTGTGCTCGTGGCTCTATCACTTGCCAGAAGCGGCCGACGGAGGCCCCTCCCCCGCCGTCTATCCTCCCGAATACCGCCTCGGATTCACTTCTCCGCACGTCCTACCTTCCAGAAAGTGGTCGCTTTTCTGTTCAGAGAGTTGTTGCTATTCTTTTTTTTTTTTTTTTTTTAAATTTTTTTATTGTTATGTTAATCCCCATACATTACATCATTAGTTTTAGATATAGTGTTCCATGATTCATTGTTTGTGCATAACACCCAGTGCTCCATGCAGAACGTGCCCTCCTCAATACCCATCACCAGGCTAACCCATCCTCCCAACCCCCTCCCCTCTAGAACCCTCAGTTTGTTTTTCAGAGTCCATTGTCTCTCATGGTTCTTCTCCCCCTCCGATTTCCCCCCCTTCATTCTTCCCCTCCTGCTACATTCTTCTTCTTCTTTTTTTCTTTCTTAACATATATTGCATTATTTGTTTCAGAGGTACAGATCTGAGATTCGAGTTGTTGCTATTCTTTTCTCCTGTTGAGTTTGTAGGTGTTCAGAATGGTTTGATCCCTATCCAGCTGAATTCCTGAGAGGAGACGAAATCCAGGTCTCCTACTCCTCCGCCATCTTGCTCCGCCCCCCCAATAGTATCTGAATTCTAAGCTGTAAAGAAAGTTGGTGGTTGGCAGAAAGGAGTGATCCCATTTTTATTTTATTTTATTCATTCATTCATTCATTCATTTGAGAGGGGGTGGGCAGAGAGGGGCTGAGAGAGAAGGAGAGAGAGAATCCTAAGCAGATTCTACACCCAGTGTGGAACCTGACGTGCATCATGAGCCTAAATCCAGAGTCAGGCTTAATTGACTGAGCTACCCAGGCACCACAGAAGTGATCCTGTTTTAAATACAGATCCTGAAGCTTCTCAGATTTTGGGTCTGCAGGTCTTAGAGACAAGGAGCAACCTATTGTGGACTACATCAGCACAAACACCCATGAACAAATGGTTTCTACCATTCAGAACATCTCAGGACTATGACTTGGACTGCCATTTCTCTAGTGTTATCTTTACTTAGACTCCATAAAGCAGCTCTTCTTCCCATATACCCTGTTAGGCCAGCATGGCCCCTGTCTCCTGGGAGCCATGTTGGATATTCTGAGAGCAGCTAGCTTGGTTTGATTCAGGCAGCTTGGTTATCTGTAGTGCTGCCCTGGAAACAAAACCATTTGTAAGGAAGGATCCTTCCTTCTTGATGAGTCACTGTGGGACAAGTCCCTTCACCTCTTCTAGTATTGTAGCCCTCTCATTTGAAGAAAATAACTTCTTTATTGTCCTTAAAATAAAGTGATATCTGTCAGTAGACCCAGATCTTTCAAGGAAAAATGCTCTGGAAGATGATAGTGAAGTAGTGTTATGATGATGAAAAATGGGTACATTGTCTTGTGTGAGGCGCAAAGTCTGTTGTTAAATGCTTCACAAGCTGCCTTCATTTCTTCTCAGTTCCTAGTTGAATGAACTTACTGTACAAGGATTTAAGAACTGAACATGCATCTGAAGAAGCCCTTTAAGCCAATGTATGTCTGGTTTGGTGTTAAATTTAATTCGGAAAAAAGAGTCCATTTTCTCATTTTTATTTTCTCTGGGTTAAAAAAGAGGAACAGATAGATTTCTGCTTTATCTTCAAGTGTTCCAAATTATGTGTGACAGCTTTTCAAAAAGCTGGTATCTAAAGGCAAAAAAATACACTCTGCATATATATGATTTGACAGCATCCTTGGCCTGGGATTGAGAAGATTTGTCATTTATTGCTGTAATTCAGCAATTGTGATTAATTGTTCAAGGGCCTTCATTATACTTTGCCAAAACAAAATTAAGGGAAAACAACATTCTCATCATGCAAATCATGTAACTTTCATGTTTATTAATGCTTCCATGGAGGAATCAATATCCACTTTTCATTGAGAGTACTAATCACTGCGAACCCCTCTCAAACATGGCTGGGAGAAATAATTTTGAATTTTTCTAGTGGACTCCATTACCCCAAAAAGTTAAATCTCTTCCCCTACCCCCTAACCCCTGCCCCGTCCCCAGCAGGCTGTTGAGATGCTTGTGTGGATTTATGGGGATGTGACATTTTCTTCAGAGTCTATTGGTCATTTAAAAGAGATTAAAAAAAAATTTTTTTTAACTAGGCTCCATGCGCAATGTGGGGCTTGAACTCATGATCCTGAGATTAAGAGTCATATGCTCTACCGACTGAGCCAGCCAGACACCCCAGTCATATCAAAGAGATTTTCAGTGCTCTTTCATGTGATTGTTATTGAACCACATCTAAGCAACAGCTCAGTGATCCTCTGAATATGTTTTCCACTTTCCTGGGTATTTTGGAGGGCCTTTGTAGTTGACTCAGAATTTGCCCTGCTGGTGCCAGAGTTGGATGGAAACAACTATCCTCTTAGACCTGGCTTTCTGTCTGTTACTAAGTTGTTATCAGTGCTCATCTAGGCCAAGGTTTTGCTTGTCAGATAAGCCAGTCTCAAGTTGTGCAGACTGGGCCACATTGATAGAGATGAAATGATGCTATTTTTTGTTCTGAGAAGCTTTGTCTTCACTCTTCTCACCTACTCTTTCCTTGAATATAGTGGATGGCCTCAGGGTTTTTGTGTTTCTTCTTCCCCCCCAACCCCCCGATCCTGGTTAATGTCTGTCTTCTCTGCTTGCTTGTGACATCTTCATGCATCATAATATTGATCATTGGGGAGCATGGTATATGTTTGTGTTAATCCATGCACAAACAGCTAAATTTAGTTTGGAGAAGTGAAACCCAGAGGGTAAGGGAATGCCACTGCAGTCACAATAGATTTCTAAGACCTTGATTTTTTTGTTAACGTTCTGTTGCCTCCCCACCCCTCACCCCATGTTGTCTCCCAACAAAACAAGGCAAAATAAAACACACAATGACATCTTGATTCCCTCTCTACTCCCTAATTACATCATTGTTGTGATGTAGAGGTTTCTGATACAGTAGCAAGATTACCCAGTAAGGCTCCTCTGAACTGTCCATGGTGCTGATAAGTTTACTATAAACTAATCTTGAGCAAGAACACAGCTTTAGACGGAATGAAACCTTTTGCTTCTTGAACTTAAAGCTTTAGATTCTCATGGCTAGGTTTTGTCATACTGAAAGAAGTAGAGAATTGAAGATAGTCATTGTATTAGTTTGAGTCAAAATAATGGTGTTAGCTTTCAGTACATTGATATTTTGGGCCCAAGTTCTCTTGGTCTTAGTTATTGGGAGGATTTCTCACTTGTGGGCTGTTTTTGGTAGATATAGCTCATGTTTTTATTTTTCCTTTCTTGTAGCTACCCCCAGAGGATCACAGAGAGCACACAGGGAATTGACAATTATTTTTAATGAGAGGTGTATGTGAAGCAGCTTCTCATTCTGAATTCCCTGCACTGCTTTTTAGTGGAATCAGGGGGTTTGGGGATGTGTTTCTGGAGCTGTTTGCATTGACAGCGAATTCCATAATCACTTTCTGGCGGGACCAAATGGGCTCTGGTTTTGAGTTTTATTTCAGAAACATGCCTTATTTTCCTAAGCAAAACAACTACTTGTGACATTTGAGGCAAACAGAAGCCCTCTAATATTTGTCTTTGGTTTGAAAGAAGGTGAAGAACACAGTAAGGTGGAAAGGGATTTAAAAAGCCAAATAACCTCCATCTTCTCTTTTCCTAAAACTCAGATTCATGGGCTTGAAGGTATCCTGGATTTATAGGCTACTAGTGCCCTAGAAGATTGTCAGGAAACAAGGGAAATCTTTTCCACCCACATCCCTGTAGTATTTTGATAGCACCAGGATCAAAAGTGGAATGTATAATTGAGTATATACATACACACATATAACCTATATGTTATACCTATATACAAGAGTATATACAAGAGTATAATATAAGTATAATACAAGAGTATAAATGTATAATTGAGTATATACATACACACATATAACCTATATGTTATACCTATATACAAGAGTATATACCTATATATATAATAATCATATATATATAATAATCATATATATATGATTTATAGCTGTGCCTTCATAGAGCTAACAGTGCAGTAGAAGAAACAGACATAGGATAAATAATTGCCCATGTACTAAGGATGCCATGTAAGCAGAGTGAAGCTTTGTGTTTGCATCTGAAATGCTAGTCATAACAATACAAATGCCACTGTCAGAAGTATGCCCAGGGAATTTGTTGTTTTTGTTATTTTTCCGCAAAGAATTACTATATGAGTATTGAATGGGGCACGTTAGCCATGCATATTACAGTCTCGATTATTAGGACGTCTGCTAGATACATCCAAATTAAAAAGGGGGAGTTCTTCCAAAATTATTACGTTACAAACCTCGACTCAAATCCACTTTTACTGTTTTCCAAATGTGGATACACAATAGCTAACTCAAATGGGACAAAGGATAACTAAATCACTTGGGAGTCAATGAGTCCCACCCTTTCAAAATGACAGTTTCATAATAACTTGGCAAAGCACACGATTTTTTATTTATTTTACTCGGTGCAACAGTAAGCCTTCAGGATTGATGCAAAAATATATTCTCTTGGCAAAAGCTCTTCTAATCGCAATACTATTGTTGTGATAAAAACACACAGCACATGGTGGTAAGACGTACTTACAAATGTAGATCATTAGGTCTTGGTTTATTTTATAAAACACGTTTTTAAGGTTCTCTACTGGTTTGTGGTCTAAAATAGGCAATTATTACTGTATTTGAAATTATCCTAATCTGTAGAAGTAGAAAACATACATGCATATTTACTGAGCTAAAACATTACAGGGCTCACTGAAGGAAACTAATATAAATGGATGAAGCAAAAAACTGGATTCTGCTGGCACCATTTCATACAAACCAGAATTAATGTGCTGCCATAGGATTAAGACTTCGAATGGAGTCATAAAATGTATGTGCAAGACCAAACACAGTCTGAATGGGCTAAATCCATTTTTTTTATTTCTACATAGATCAAGGGAAAGAGGTTTACCAAGATGATGCTTGTTAAATATTCAAATGAGAACCAGATCTCAGTGGGTGTTGGAGGGAAAGCACATTAGTTGGATTAGTAAAGATTTTTCATATTATGCAGAGGTACATTTCAAGAGTCTGTTTATGCCTAATGAAATTCCTCTGTGTTTATTGTCACTAAAAAAGGAAGGAGAAAAGGAGGTGACAGATGTCCTCCAAAATTGAATATGTTGTAAAAAGTACCATGAGAGCATTGAGTTCACCCCTGCAAAGGCTATAACAGGAGCTTGGGGCAACACTGAAAATGCATATTGTGAGAAGTCCCTCAAAAAAAGAAATTCTTCCTTGTGCTGGAGTGCTGGGGGTAATCAGAGCTGGAATGGATCAAGCATGGATTCTGACTGCAGGGAGCCTGCAGTATAATAAGGATGGTACGTAAATCAGGAAGAGGGTGGCATTCTGTTGTAGAATAAGAATCAAGGAGAGAGAGGGGACCTGGCCCCTGGCCTGTGCTTTCCTAAAAGATTTAACAGTCCTAGGCAGGGTGAGTCTGTTCCTAGATTGGTCCAGGGTGAGGCTTATCAGCAGCTTCAGAACAACAGAGTTGCTGCATTGGGAGAGAGTGAGGGGCTTTGAGGGGCTTTGAGCAAGAGGATGCTCTGATTATCCTTGCCTTGGTGGGATTAATCTGGCATGGGCAGGCAGGGTAGATGAGTGATAGAAGGGCCTGGAGGAGGGGAGACTAGCTTGCGGGGAGGGGTATTTTATTAGGCCAGGTGAGAGAGAGAGAGGTAGAGCGGCCACACTGGGGATGGAGAGGGAGATATGGATACAAGATCTAAATAGAACTGGAAGTGCGTGGCAGGTTCAGTGTGAGGGGCTCATGAGCAAGAGGGTCTCTGATTCCAGGCCCAGGTAATGGGGAAGATAGTGGGGCCATAATCAGGAATAGGAAGAACTGGTTTGGGAGAACAGCTGAAAGCCGTGAAATAGGGAGCTCAGGACTGTGTACGTGATTTGCAGTGGCCGGTGAGAAATTGAAATTCACGGCCTGTTCCAAAATTAAGAATTTAAAGATGGTGACAGCAGAGTATGGTCCTTCCAAGCCTGGGGCCCTGTATCAATGCACTGGTCACTAACCATGAGGGCAGCCTTGATTGAATCGGAGGTGCTAAATTGTGCGTGCCCCCCACGCCCCTCCTGGGTATCTGCCGCAGTGCCTGGGAAAGCTTGAGCAAAGGACCAGGGCGGGCTTGCGTGCAGTGATGCGGCATGCCACAGGGTCAGGACTGAGGCTGAGGGACAAGAACCACAGCAATCTCAGTGGAACTTGTTGGTGATAAGCTCATTATCAAATGTGATTAATTCCTCAGAATGTTGAGGAGACTGTGGTCCTCCCATATTTGCCTCAGTTGAAATTTGAATGAAAACTATGGAAGTGGAGGCTTTTTAGAAGGTGCCCAGTGTCTTTGCTCTCTCCATGAATCTCGAACTCCCCAGGTGGATGGCTTGATGATTCCCTGGGCATTCTGGCCTCCTGGGAAGCAGATACTAACTTGTTTTTGTTTTTGTTTTTTTTTGTTTTTTGAATGTCTGCTATGCTTGTGTTAGACCCACTCCTTCTAGAGCGTGTTCATGAATGCTACCTTATTGAATCCTTTGATATGAGCATTATTAACTCATTCTACAGGGAGGAAAACTGAGGCATAGAGAGGCAATCCACTAAAACCCCATAGCCAGTGGTTGGCAGCGCCCATCTCTCCCCATGGTGCTGTCCTTTTTTGTTGGCCATGGAAAAACACAGGCTGCTCAAGATCTGTTTAAAAGTTGTGGCAGGGGATGTCTGGGTGGCTCAGTTGGATAAGCGTCTGCCTTCGGCACAGGTCATGATCTCAGGGACTGGGATCAAGTCCCACATTGGGCTCCCTGCTCAGTGGGAAGTCTGCTTCTCCCTCCCCGTCTGCCGCTCCCCTCTGCTTGTGTTCTCTCTCTGACAAATAAATAAAATCTTAAAAAAATAAGAAAAGTTGTGGCAAACTCCTGTGAAAACTATCTTCTGAGGGAACCGACTGGTTTTTGGATGCAGGGCCAAGAGGAGAGGCTGAAAACTTTGTGGAGTTGGAAATACGGTCAGGTGGTACCCATCTCTGACAAACTGGCCCAGTGAGGGGGCCTGTAGTCTGCTGGAGGAGACCGGCTCTTTTTTGTCTGACTGGGCACAAGTTTTGAGCCTTTAGGTTGGTTGAGGAGAAATCATTTTCCTCTGTATGGTTTGTGATCATCCAGCAGACTGGAGGGGGGCGGGCAACAGGTCTTCCAGATGTCCCAGGGACCAAAGCCAAGCCTCTCCTTCCTGGCTTCTTAGCTGTCCCAATGCCTTGCAGCAGGGCCTGAGGGAGGGAGATGATTGGGAGGTTGTGGAAGGGACATGGGCCCCTGAGTGGAAAGGGCTGTCTCCTGTCCCCTGGCACCCAGCTGGTAAGTCAGTGGGAACAGTCTCAGGCCAGATTCCAGCTGCATGTCAGAACCCCCCACCCCCCAGCACCCCGTCCCTGGAAGGCCATGGCTTTTCTGAAAAGGGACTCTGCTTGATCTGAAGGAGGAACGTGAGGAGGGGCTGGGAAGTCAAGCAGCTGCCGCGTGCGGGCTGTTTCTACAAGGTGTCTGCTAAGCTTGGGATGTCAGAACAACAGAGAACCTGCTTGTGTTGGAATCCGAAATCCATCATTGAATTAATTCTGAATTAGTGGTTCCAACTGGCTGACAGGAAAAACATGCCCTTAAGGATATTGCTGTTTAAAAACTGAAAGTTCAAGGAACTCTCAGTTGTCAAATTTCAAAACAGGTCTGATTTTTTTTTTCACTCACACATGAACTCAGCTGTATTCCGTCTGTACTTGGTGGCTGTGCCTGGTGGGAAGGGGTCTTCTCGTCCCGGCGCCCCTGGCCCAGGCACACAGTGGCGCCACTGGTCTCCACTCAGCTGTTTAGGATCTCACGGTTTGCACTTCACAGTGGAATTCTTTGGTCCAACTTTCCTCCCCCCGAGGGACCTGCTGAAACCGCCAGGTTTCTAATGAGATGCTGCGAGAGAGAAGGGACTGGACGCTGCCTGCTCACAGAGTGACTGCCTCTCTCTGGCACTAATGTGAGGTCAGGGGTAGTTCTTTTTCAGGTACTTGTAAACTTGGGCTTATTTTTTTTAATACCCATGCTTAAGGTTTACTTGATATTAGAGACCGAATGTGAACAGTAGGAAAAACCAGGCATTAGGCCGCTGGGCTTTTAAGCCCTAGCCAGATTATATCCTACATCTTGGAGTTATTAATGTTGCTGGCTGGCCTTACAGAGGTGTGTGAAGTTTATTTAGGACTTTTCTTGCAGGCTTAGATTGAATTCTCATCATTTCTCCCAGTTCTTGTCATGCTACCCAGGTACGGGCAATCAGCCTGAATGGGCGAGTAGGGTTGGTGTAGGGAGACATTCCCACCCGTGGATCTTAGATCCTGCGTGAGGCGGTGGCTGGGGTGGGGGGGTGTGTGTCCTCTGTGGGGTGATTTCTGTAACTGCATATGCTTGCCAAGCTTTGCTTATATTATCTATATATATTAGTAGATGCAACTGATGTAATGAAACACCAATTTATTTTAAAACAACTCTGAGTTACTAGTAGCTTTTTTGTCACCCTACTTTTTTTTATTTTAATTTTATTTTTAAATTTTTTGTTCTTGTTGAAAGGAGTCTCCTTATAGAAGCAGACACCAGGTAGGGGACTGCTGGTTTAGGGGAAGGCTGTTGTCTCTGCCACTAGGTCATGGGCTGGCCCGTGGATGGCATGTTTCTGGTAGCACCATGATATCATCTGCGTGCAGACAGTCTTCTTGCTGATGGAAGGTCTTTCTCAGATGTTGCCTTCCTTTTCTCCACTGTAGATAAGAAGGAGTGATAGTTTATATGAGAAAATAGTAAATGAATTTTTCAACTGACCTTTTGGTTTGGAACGGTTGATGAGATTCTAACTTAAAAGAATCATCGCCACACTTACTCATGTTCATGGCAGCATTATTCACAGTAACCAGGAGGTTCAGTAACCCTAGTGTTTATTGATAGATGAATAGATTAAAAAATGTGGTGTATCCATATAGTGGAATATTATTCAGCCTTAAAAAGGAAGGAAATTCTAAAAAAAAAAAAAAAGGAAGGAAATTCTGGCACAGGCAGCAACATGGATGGACTGTGAGGACATTTAAAAAAAAAAAGCCAGTCACAAAAAAGACAAGTACTGTATGATTCTGCTTAAGTGAAGTACCAAGAGGAGACACATTCATAGAGACAGGAAGTAGAATGGCGGTTGCCAAGAGCTGGGGGCAGGGGACATGGGGACTAGTTGTTGAATGGGTATAGAGTTTCAGTTTTGCCATGAGAAGGTTCCAGAGATTGTTGCCAAAACAACGTGAGTAGGCTTCATACCACGGAAACTTACACTTAAAAATGGTTAAGATGGCAGATTGTATGTCCCATTTTTTTTTTTAAACTACAATTTAAAAAATATCATCACCTTTCTGAGTCTCTAAGCCATGTTGACTTCTGTGGGTCTTTCATCTTGGCCCTGGTGTTGGCACATTCCCAATTTTCTCTTATCTGTACATCTCACATACCTTCCTCCTGTGGGAATTCCTCAGAATCCAGGTTAGACTGACTTTGGGATCGCTAACCCGTGGCATCCTACAGAAACCAAAGGGAATGCTGCCTTCCCCTCTGGGTCCCTCCTGTGGTGGTTGCTGCTCTTCATCTCTGGGTATCATCTGTAATCTGCTTCTTCCTGGCCCAGCTGCCCTCTGGAGATCCAAACATTGTGTTGTTTTCTGCAGCTGCATTGATGAGTTGTATCATTGTTTTGGCTTAATTGCAGTCTCTCTGCTGCTAACAAATTTATACAAAGTATAGCAGGAAGAAGGTCTTTGGGTACTTCCATGTCTCCAACAGATAAAATGTTTTTTTTTTTTTTTTTTCTGCATCATTTGAATTTTTTACTGCTAATAAATGCCTGGCACTGTTTTTTGGTGTGATATTTAAGTCCAAAGGGATATTGTGGAGCCTGCGTCTACATAATTTAACTCAGAACATAGAATTTTAGTGCTGGCAGGGATCTTGGAGAGTTTTTATTTCAGCTTTCTCATTTGATAAGGGAGGAATTTGGGGTCCTTATTAGGGAAGTGGTAATAGTGGAGCTGGAACTAGGTCTCGGTCCCAGTTTGTATTGTCAGCTCCTTCTCTTCCTTGCGGCACCCTCTTGGAATTTATAAAACTCTATTTAGTGCCAGGATCTGAAAGCCATTCATTTCGGAGCATATTTCTATTAGCTCGAAGTGATTGTGTGCTGAGTCCATCAGTGGCGAGAAGTGGGCATTACCATGCTTCAAGTCCTGTGTGGGATGCCCTCCGTTTCCCCAAGAGAGGTGCTTCTGATGCCATGTGCGCAAGTCAGCATTTGAACTTAATGCTTCCAGGGGGCTAGCTCTTAGAGGATGGCTGCATTAAATCATTTTGAAAATGGAAAACTTGCATCACATGAAAAAATTCACCCTTGAATTAACCTTTCTCAGGAAATAATGTTAGCATTCACCTTTTTTTTTTTTTTTTTAAAGGTTTTACTTATTTGACAGAGAGAGAGACAACAAGAGCTGGAACACAAGCAGGGGGAGTGGGAGAGGGAGAAGCAGGCTTCCCACGGAGCAGGGAGCCCGATGCGGGGCTTGATCCCAGGACCCTGGGATCATGACCTGAGCTGAAGGCAGACACTTAATGACTAGGCCACCCAGGTGCCCCTGCATTCACCTTTGATTCCCTCTTACTTTTACTTACTCCGACATGGATAATGTTTTTCAGAGACCTTGTACATTTCTTCTTAAGAGTTTTGATAAGCTTCCTGAGACTCGGAGGCAGCCTCTAGCTCAGGCCCAGTGTGCAGGAGGGACCCTTTACATCTGGTTGTATGGAATTTAAGTAGACGGTTCCCAGGGTTGAGGAAAAGGTATGGTCACAGATAAAACACAGCTTCCTTAAGCAGTGTGAATAGTGTTTTGTAACTAGATAGAATTAACCCTGTAGGGTTTCCTGGTGAGATTTGGTCTCAGTTCTGAAAAATGGGCAGAAAATTGATGAAGACAACTCTAGCAGAGGAAAAATAGCATACTTAGGGGAAAGGGACTATGGAGAGAGGAGAGAGAAAAGCAAACTGGCCAGGGTGGAGGTAGGCAGCAGACTTGTCCCACCATTTATAGGAGTGGGACCCTCAGGGGCTACTCTGTCCCGAAGCCTGCTACATGGTATCTGTCATGGACTGAGCTGGGGATGGGCCCTGGACCCAGGCTGGGCCACTCTGAGTCACTTTCCTGGGATGTGGACTGGGAACTGGGAAAGGGATTTGCATCACTGTGTCTGTGTCATGGTAGTTGGACGGCTGGTACCTGCCCGGAGGTCAGAGAAGGCGGAGGAGGATCGTTAGCAGAGGGAGAGAAGAGCTGTGAGAATAGGTATGGTGCCTTTCTGCTCGCTGGGACCCAGCCCTGTCCTCAGACCTGGCTGCAGCCTTATGTGCCCCCTTCAGTGTTCCTGTGCTTACATTGTAGGTAGTCCTTTTCTCCTTAGCTCACCTCTGAGCTTGACTGAGACTGGCTTGGTTATTTGTACCTAAAAAGGTGTTAAGGAATAGAGGGAGCCTCCAGGAGAGGAGCTAGAGTTCTGGTTCCATCTCACAAGCTTGTTGGAGAGGTCTGGGTTTGATCTCCTTGGAGGCCAGTTCAGTGGTTGGTCCTAGCGTGCCTGGGTCAGCTTGTCACCTCTGCTGTGACTCAGCGCCCCCATCTCATCTGGACTCAGCACCAAGGTAGGGGCTCATTGGTTGGATGCTTACGTATTTGTTGGGTGGATCTGCATGTGTCTGCACCAGACATCGCTGTCACACACGGCTGGAGTCCGGCAGGAGCGTGCGGGTGGAGCCCATGTGACAGGGCTCAGACAGACGTTGTGCGTCAGCCCCTGGAGGGGAAAGAGGGTGGAAAGTCCTCAGTGCATTGGGGGGAGTGGGGAGCACATCACAGAGGAGATGCCATGGGAGGGGCAGTGCAGAAACTTCTGTCATGGTCACTGGGGACAGAGGTAACAGGGCATGCCAGGTCAGAGAGAGAATGACCCTTGGGAAGAGGTTGAGAACATCCATAAAGTCAGAGTAGTGCTGTTTGAGAGGGAGTGGGGGGTAAGGTTGCTAGCACAGGCAGGAGCTCGATCATGAAGGGCCTTGCAGGCCTGGCCAAGGGTGACTGTTCTCAATTTCCTGGAACAGTCCCAGTTTATGGCTCTTAGCTGGTGCAATTATGAGCAGTGTCCCCCTTTCACCCCTACAAATGGTCAGCGTTGATAATAAATGATGCGCCGATATGTTTACCTTCCTCATAGGTGTTGGGACCCACTGTAGGATTTTAAACATCAGAGTGGCAGGGCGAGATTTCAAGTCGGGTGGATGATTCAGGAGGTGGTGGAGAGGTTGGCGGGGCCGGAGTGGTGGTGAGGGCCTGCCGGAGGCAGAGGTGATGGAGTCGGCGAGGAAAGCACTCGCGGCAAAAGTAGTCAGAATGTACGGACTGTGGCATTTGATGACCCTACGGCTGTCTATTGAGGGGACTCCTAAGGGTCACTGAGTAAGAGCAGGCTTAGCGGGGCGTTTTTGGTTTAAGGGCCATGGGGAAGCCAGAAAAGAAGTCAAGTAAGGAGCTGGAAATAATGGGCTGGGGTCCAGAAGAGAGGACTGGGCTGCAGACAGCCATTTGGGAGTCATTAGGCTGGGGGTGATCATTACAGCCATCCGCATGGATGTGACTGTCCAGGAAGAGAGTGTGTTGAAAAAGAGGAGGAAGTCAAAGATGACACCTTAGGGCTGCCTCTGTTTAAGGGGAAGGGGGAAAAAAAAAAAAAACCCTGAGTCTACAAAGAGCACTAAGAAGGACTAGCAGCAGAGGTAGGAGGAAATCTAAGGGCATGGCCAGAGGAGCTATTACCTTAATCGGGGGTCTCGTATGATTGAGGCACCATGCTGGAAGCTTCTTGGATCTCACTCTCTAAACCTGCAACAACAGACCTCTTGGCAGACTTGTCTTTTTTCAAAGCCAGTGTTCTTTTCGACCCTGGAGAAGAACTGGTGGTTGCAGCAGGGATGGAGGTCCCAGAGTCCAGAAAACCCTCCACCTTCAGGTGACCTCAGTGACTTGCGCAGATGTCAAGTGCAGGGAACTTGACCATTGCAGGTGCACATCAGCAGGGGGCTGGCTGCCTCCTTCCTCCCATGGCCCCACCAAGCAGGCCCCATCAAGGAGACCTGGACAAGGAGGCTGTTGAAAATGGAACAGGGAAAACAATACCAGTGATTTAATTGCATCATGAATTGTGGCCAGAAGAGGAGCCTAGCAACAAACTCATTTTCTGTTGGGCACAAGACACAGAGGACCTACTATAATTAGTTCTGTTTTTTTTTTTTCTTGTTGGCAAGTGCCTCTTTATTTATTTTTTCTTCCTTGAGTGCACATGATGGATCAGCTTTTATCTAAGGTCCTGGTATTAGAATTGTCTCGCGGCGTTATGAAGTGTTTGTGCGGGTCCTCGGTTTGCGTGCGTGTGGGCCCACGGCCATGCCTGACATTCAGTGAGCGCCTACGGCCTGCAAGGTAATGGACTTGAGTGGGTATATTTTTTTATTTACCTCTTGGCACAACCCTATGTGTTAGGTCATATTACCATCTTTGTTGTTCTGGTGGAAAAGCGGTCCTGAGGGAGAGAACAGGTTGTCCAGGATCCCATGGCTAGGAAGTGGCAGACTGGGGATTTGAACCCACCTCATGCTGACCTTCCCCAGTTACTCTGTACATCTTTTCTCATTTGTTGTGGGCTGGCATCTCCTCCAGTCAGAGCCTCCTTGGCTTCAGTCTGTTATTTTTGACCCTAAACTATGATCCTCCTTGAGGACCCCAAAGGACTAGCAAGGCTGTTGCAGGAGTAACTGGTTGAATGGCCCAAAAGAGTTACAGCAGTCTGTGTGGAGGCCTGGCTCTCTGGCGGGAGTAGCTGCAGCTGAGGAGTAGCAGGTCACACTCTGCAGGAACATCATCCCTGTGGCAAGCACGCCACACCCGGTGCTGAAGGGGCTTTGTTGGTTTGCTTCTTTAGAGGTGGAGCGAGGTTATTTCTGGGACTCGGGAAATGGTGATGCCATTAAGCACCTGTGGCCTGTTGGGGCAGCTCAGGGGGGTGGGGGCTCATTCATGCAGGGAGCCTGCTTTCTGGCCTTGCTGGGAGCTCTGCACCTGCCTAGTTTTGAATAGGTAACTGCTCATCCCCAGAGACCTGGAGAGAGTGTCCTACTAAAAGCCACTGTCTTAACCCTTGGAGACATTTTCTTTGTTTGAGGCCTCTTGCTTATGGATTTTCTGTTGTCACCAGGGTGGTTCTGTGCTCTCTTGCTAATGAATTATCCAGGAGTCAATGACCCGTGCACAGTGGATTGGTATTTGCCATCCATGCAGCATAAGACACAGCTGCCCACCCTGTGTGACCGGAACCCGAGGTCAGAGCCTCCGAGGTGATTACAAAGCTGTACCATTAGCCATTTCCCCACTTCCTTCCTGTACGCGGGCAGTCCTGCAAATAGGCCTTTGCTCACTGGCCTGTGGTGAGCAGTGGTTTAAGCCTGGCAGGGGGCTAAGACCGCTGATTGGATTTATCTTACTAAGTAGTGTGATTTGATCAAAGTTGCAATCACAGACTTTGGGAGCTGAAAAGACCTTGGTCTGATCCCTTTAACTTGCAATGAGAACACGAGAACACGAAGGCTGGAGAAAGGAGGTAATTTCCTTGGCCATGTCTTCAGGAGACCAAGAGCCAAGCCAGCCTTCTACCTCGTACCCCTGATATTTGGGGGCTAGCACTTGAAATATCTCATTGACATTTCTAAGGCTGGTCCTGTTGCCTGATAAGATTGGAAAAGAAGATTATGAAGAGATTGGTGAAACCTCATGAGTCTTCCAGTGGACGTTGGGTGGGCTCCTTCTGGGATGCTGATGTCGAACATTGGATTTTCTCCCCTACTTCTTTCCAGAATCGCAGGGATAGTTTTGATGAGGGCTCGACCACTTGCAGCCCAGTGCACAAAGATCAGTTGTCATGTTAGAAAACTCCCTTGCTTTTCAGGTTATTAAACAACTATTAGTGCCCCCTGACAGGCCTGTAATAAATGAAGCATCCCGAGGCTTGAATAGCAGTAATAAGTGCCTCATTTGCACCCAAGGATTCGCTTGCTCGCTCAGCGGGATCTGGGTCAGTAGACGTCATTTTCATAAGTCATTTATTTTTCTTTTTCCATATTAGACAAGCTTATATATTTTTTTTTTCTGGAATTTGCTTTTGGGGCAATAGGCTTTTGGGAAAAAGTAAAACCAGCAGATTATAAGAATAAAGCTGGAATCAAATTTAGCTATAAAAAAATAAATTGTAACTTCCAGGAAACCGAAGCACTGTACCATTTCCATTTATATCCGCACTTCACCATGATGAGGTTTAGATTCAGAATTGAATTCTGAGTCTTGTAAGATTATTACTCATAAGCAAAGGTGCAGTTGGGCCTTCTGGATGGTACTCAGGGAGGTTGGAGCAGGCATTTGAAAAAGATGGTGAACAGCCAGTGGTAGAGGTTAATGTCTGACATAATCAGAAGAGTCCATGTTTCCAAGCCCTATTACCTGACCGTTCCTATTGATCTTGATTTTGCTTTTTGATGGATATTATTCCAAAGCTTGGTGTACATATTCTGCCCTGTGGTTACATCCTTGGCTCATGTAAACTCACTCCGTTCTGCGTGAACTGAATTGTGTCTCCCCCAAATTTAGATGTTGAAACCCTACCTCCCAATGTGACTGTATTTGGAGATAGGGCTTTGAGAAAGTGATGAAAATTATATGAGGCCATAAGGGTGGGATACTAATTCAGTAGCATTGGTGATCTTAGAAAAAGAAGAAGAGAAATCTCTTGTTTCTTTCTGCCGCATGATGCATGGCTAGAAGACAGACATCTGCAAGCCAGGAAAAGGGTCTCACCAAAACCCGCCCAGGCTGGCACCCTGAGCTCTGACTTTCAAGCCTCCAGAACCATGAGAAAATACGTTTCTATTGCTTAAGCCATCCAGGCTATTTAAAACTCTTTTTAAAAAAATATGTAATTTTTAAAATATTAAAAAAAATTTTTTTTAAGTAGGTTCCATGCCCAGCATGGAGCCCAGCGTGTGGCTTGAATCCACGACCCTAACATCAGGACCTGAGTTGAGATCAAGAGTCAGACACTCAACTGACTGAGCCACCCAGGTGCTCCTTAATTTTTTTTTTAAAAAAGTAATCTCTACCCTCAGTGTGGGGTTCAGATTCACAACTCCAGACTCTACCAGCTGAGCAGCCAGGTGTCCCCAGGCTCTGGCCCTTTTTTGTGGCAGCCTGAGCTGACATATCCTTTGTTCCTCCCTCTGTTTCTTTTTCCTCATTTCCTTCTTTCCATCTTATTTCATGGCAACAGCTTGAACTTACGTAAATAAGTTTCATGTGTTTATAGGTGAATGGTTAGGCAGCCTTGGATGCATTTGTCCTGGAATTAATGTTTGAGGGCGTGGCTGGCTTGCCAGGTGGCTCACAAAAATCTCTAAGCCACGATGTAACTCAGTCACACATGGTGAGGTGTCACGTGGTAATTCAGCACCATTTAAAAAAACGGATACTACATTCACATTGGTCAACAAGGTGTAAAGGAAGAGTTTTCTTTTCTCCCTGTCCTCCATCCATCTGTTTCCACTCTTGGCTTCCCAGGTAACCACTTTTATTAGTTTGTGCATACATGTATGTGTATCCATCCTTCTAGAGTTCCCAAGCTGAAGAATGACAAGCAAAAATTAGTTTATATCTTTACCTCCCCCCCCTCCAAAAAAAAAGATAGGTTGTTATACTGTTCCGTCTGGCTTTTTTTCACTTGTCAGTGTATCTTGGATTTCCATATCAACACATGGAGAACATCGTCATTCTTCTTTTTGGGTGCATAGTATCCCATTTTAGGAATACACTATAATCGAACCATGTAGCAAACCATGTTTACTTTTCTTTCTTCCATAACTTTTTCTTTTCTCTGGAACTAGTGATTGTATTGCCTTTTGCATTTGCTTGGTTTTATATGTATTTATCACTAATTTAACCTCTGAACCATTCCAAGTGGCAAATCTCTGAAGATATTCAGGTGCATCTGGATTTCCATCAGTTCCATTTTCCTGAGGCGCTCTCTCCTGGGACCTTTGGCCCGTTGTTACTCTGGACTGTTCTCCTCTGGGGCCTGGTGCAGAGCTGTCGTCCTGACCTCGGGCACCATCGCCTGGGGATTCACTTGACTTGTCTCCCGTTCTGGTCTTCTTGGTTCCTGCATTACATCTTGGCATTGTTTGCATTTACCTCCTCCCTTTGGTGAGAACATCTTCCAGTAGTTGCCTGAGAAAGGCAGTGAGGGACAAATGTTTGAGATCTTGAATGAGTACAAATGTACCCTCATACTTTACCGGTAGCTTGCCTAGATACACAGTTCTAAGGTGGAAATACTTTTCTTTCAGAATTTGAAGACAAGTCTCCACTGTCTTCTAGAGTCCACTGTTGCTCCTGAGAAGTCAAGACCTTATTCCTGCTACTTTGTATGTTGCTCATTTCCTTTTCCCTCTTTCTGTATTTGTAGGACTTAATTTACACCTAAGTATTTTAAAATTTCATGCTGCTGTGCTTTAGTTTGTGCTTATTTTAATTTTTTCTGGGTACTTGGAGAGCCCTTTAAATCTGGAAATGCCTATCATTCTACTCTGGGAAATGTTTTGAATTCTTTTCTGAAAATTTTTTTGGATTATTTTCATTTCCCCTTTATTATGCAACCCTTAATATTCAGACTTGTATTTCTAATTATGTCACCTTTTATCTTCTATTTTCTGTCTTTCTGCTCTACTTTCCAGGAGATTTTTCTCAAGTTCACCTTCCAATTATCTGTTGACTTTTCCTTTTCGTGAATGCACACACTTACATAAACCTAACTTTCTTTTTTTTTTCTTTAAGATTTTATTTTATTTATTTGAGAGAGAGAGCCAAGCCACAAGCAGGGGGGAGAGGCAGAGGGAGAAGGAGAAGCAGACTTCCCACTGAGCAGGGAGTCCGATGTGGAGCTCGATCCCAGGACCCTGATGAGATCATGACCTGAGCTGAAGGCAGACGCTCAACCGACTAAGCCACCCAGGTGCCCCTAAACTTAACTTTCTAAGACCTCTTTTCTTTTTTTTTTTTTTTGGTTTTCCAGATAGTCTTTGGTTGTACCATATTATTTTTATTTCAGGGTGAAAGTATCCTTTCCTATCTTTCTGAAGATATTAATGGTAATTATTTTTAAGTTGTTTTCCCCTCCCTGTAGAGTGTTTTTTCTTCCAAGTTCATCACTTTCTTTTCCCCTCTCTTTTGGTCTTTGTCTCTCATATTCAAGGTTTTCCTCTAGTGTTTGATGATACTCAGTTGTTGGTTCACCTGTAAGAGGGACTACAAAGTTGGAGGCTTTGGTGTGTGGGTGTGGCTTGTTGACACTGAGTCTTGCTGGAGGGTGATCTGCTGGCTTTCAATTAAAAGAATTAGTATTGGTATCTTCAGGTCTTTCCTCTTGGGTTGCTCATGCTGTCCAGAGAAGACTCGTAGCCCTTCCTGCTGAGAAGGTGAAGATGGGGCTGCCAGTGCTTCTAGGAGCCAGTGAGGATGAGAGGGCTGGGTGTGTGTTGGGGGACTGTCTCAGTATCCCCCTTTGTTCGCTTACCTCCCTTATTTTATGTGAAGCACACTAGCCTTTGACCTCTGCCTGGGGTGCTTTGATCAAGAGACCCTCTCCTATCCCCTGTCCTGTGACTAAATCTCCTGGGTTTTGCCCTGGTGGAGAAGGCACAGTGCTCAGCTCTGCATAGTGGCAGATAGCATCTGGGGGCCTGATTGCTTCTTGATCAGAATTTCAGTGAATCCTACTTTCTTTAGCCCCTGATCCCATGTCTCTGGAGGAACCTAATAACATGAATTTAGTATACTCTACTAATCCATAATATGTCTTGAATCTGTCTACTGTTCTCCCCATCACTGCTCTAGGGCAGACCATCATCATCTGCTGGGACCAGTGCAGGAGCCTCCTAGGCGCTGCTCTCTGTCCTTCTTGTCTCTTTCTCTCCTTACCTCTCCTTCCCCCCTTCTCGTTCTCTTAAAAAAGCTTATAATGGGGGCGCCTGGGTGGCTCAGTCGTTAAGCGTCTGCCTTCGGCTCAGATCATGGTCCCAGAATCCTAGGATCGAGCCCCGCATCGGGCTCCCTGCTCAGCGGGAAGCCTGCTTCTCCCTCTCCCACTCCCCCGGCTTGTGTTCCCTCTCCCGGTGTGTCTTTCTCTGTCAAATAAATAAATAAAATCTTTAAAAAAAAAAACAAACTTAAAATGACTACAGGATTTTTTTTTGGGGGGGGATGGTGATGGTTGAACACCTCTTGGTTCTACAAACCATAGCATTGTAACCTCGAAATGGATCACCTGTATGGGATATGGCCAGTATCACAGTAAAATTGTTCTCTCTCTTACTTCAAATCACCTTCTTAATATCCCTCAGGGCTGACAACATCCTGACTCTGTTCCAAAGGCCGCTTTCATTTTGTTTAAAACTGAAGTTCCCAAGGAAGACCTTGGCATGGTTGTGCCCACCCCTGGGGGTGGGGTATAAGAGCAGGAGTCGTGGGAGAATGTAGTCTAAGGGACAGAACTACCAGGGCTAGTTGGATAAATATTTGAAGATGATTTATTTTTCCTTGAGAATCTCAAGGGGACATTGAGCGTGAGAGAAGCATCGAGAGTCTGCTACATGGCCTAGCTCACCCAGTTCTTCTCTACCACCAGGGCCTCTGGACCTATTTGTCATCCATCCATCCATCCATCCATCCATCCATTTCTTCATTCTCTTCATTTATTCCTGAAATGTTGAGTCTCTCTGTCAGGCCCTGGAGAGACAAGCGGATCTTTCACATGGTGGTGTTGAAATTTCAGCATGTCATTTCAGACTTCCCTTGCTCAGTGCGGTTTACTTAGGAGTAAAAATATGTAAGACACACAGGAATAATATGACAAGAAATGCTGCAGAATCCATATGAAGAAAATCACAAAAATTTATTGACTGACATAAAAGAAGACTCGAATAAATGGAGGTATGTGCTGCCAGTTTCTCTCAGTGTGATAAAGATGTCAATTCTTTCCAAAATAATGTGTCATTTCACCCCATTCCAATCATTGTCTCAGCTGGGGGCTTCTTTCTTCTTTTTTTGGACTGTGTCAAATTATTCTCAAATTCTTAAAGAATAAGCTAGCTGGAATTGCCAGAAAATTTAGAAAATGATGTATAATCGGAGGAGATTTGCATCTCCAGATATAAAATGTACCCAAACTATGCTAATGAAGACCATGTGGTTATTAGTGCAGGAACATACTGTTGAATGGAACAGAATAGTCTATAGACACAGAGCCTATTACAAAAGAGGGTTTAGTACATGATGAAGGTAAAGGATGAATTATTTAGTAAATTCTAAATTAACCACTTGGAAAGAAAATAGAATTACAGCCTTTCCTCACACAGTATACCAAAACAAATTTTAGTGCTATTAAAGGGTTAAATACAAAGTTGCCATCATAAAAAAAAAAAAAAAAGAAACACTAGGAAAAACTGTGACTCTCTTAATACCAGTCGACAGAAGTAGGATTTCAAAGGAGGAAAATGACTGATGACTATACATAAAATGAACATTTCTAGAAGTCAAAAAACTTGGCCAAGAAAAAAAATGGTGATAAAATATCTTGGAAAAATATGCAACAAAGGATTTTGTTGATCTATAAATACATAGGAGCAATACTAAAGCCTTCCTAGGAAAACTGATGAAGGATATAAACCGGTGGTTAACAGAAAAGGAAATGCAAACAGCTAGTAAACATGCCAAAGTTGTCAGCTGTTCAACACCTCTCCCTTTAAAGAAATACATTTGAGGGGCACCTCGATGGCACAGTTGGTTACTCATCTGCCTTTGGCTCTCAGGTCATGATCCCGGCGGGGTCCTGGGATCCAGCCCCGCATGCATCTGGCTCCCTGCTCAGCGGGGAGCCTGCTTCTCCCTCTCCATATGCCCCTCCCCCTGCTTGTGCTCTGACTCTCAAATAAAATCCTAAAAAAATAAATACATTTGATACGATGGTCTACGTATGCTCATTAAGAGAATCACGTTTTAAAAGAACTTGTAGGACCCCAGGCACCTGGGTGGCTCAGTTGGCTAAGTGTCTGCCTTCACTTCAGGTCATGATCCTGGAGTCCTGGGATCGCGAGCCGCCTGTAGGCCTCTTTTCTCACCTGCTTGTGCACGCTCTCTCTCTCAAATAAATAAATTAAATCTAAAAAAAAGAAAACAAAACCTTTAAGACCCTAATGTTAATTGTAATGTTAGTGGAAAACGGGACAAAATAGCAGAATTTGTAAAATAAAGAGAAATATATGAAAGAAAACCGGTAGGGTACGCACTGAAAGTAAAAAAATGCATTTGGAAAGAAAAAAATAAATAGTTCTCAATTTGGGCTATTCATTGACTCTGTTGGTTGAAATGTAGATTGGTATAACTTTTCGTTAAAGCAATTTGGCTGGTCTTATCAGGAACCTTAAAAAGTCAGTGAACAGGGTTCTAGGTGTGAGTTTCTGAGAATCCCTCCTCAGGAATACAAGATGTAGATACAAGTTTACATATGTGGATATGAGTTGGTTTATTGATAAAAGTTTAAAACGTGGGAAGAAGCTGGAAATCCAGAAATAGCGGATTGTTTAAAGAAATCATGTTCAATGTGCTTGGGAGAATAACAATAAAACGAGAAGTAAAGATGATAAATACGGCATGGTCATATTGTGATAAAAAATAGATAGGCTTACATTCTCAATGGGGAAAAACTGAGAGCTTTCCCCCTAAGGTCAGGAACGCGGCAGGGATGTCCACTATCACCACTGCTATTCAACATAGTATTGGAAGTCCTAGCCACAGCAATCAGACAACAAAAAGAAATCAAAGGCATCCAAATTGGCAAAGAAGAAGTCAAACTCTCACTCTTTGCAGATGATATGATACTTTATGTGGAAAATCCCAAAGACTCCACCCCAAAACTGCTAGAAATCATACAGGAATTCAGTCAAGTGGCAGGATATAAAATCAATGCACAGAAGTCAGTGGCATTCCTATACACCAACAACAAGTCAGAAGAAAGAGAAATTAAGGAGTCGATCCCATTTACAATTGCACCCAAAACCATAAGATACCTAGGAATAAATCTAACCAAAGAGGCAAAGGATCTGTACTCAGAAAACTATAAAATACTCATGAAAGAAATTGAGGAAGACACAAAGAAATGGAAAAACGTTCCATGCTCATGGATTGGAAGAACAAATATTGTGAAGATGTCAATGCTACCTAGAGCAATCTACACATTCAATGCAATCCCCATCAAAATACCATCCACTTTCTTCAAAGAAATGGAACAAATAATCCTAAAATTTGTATGGAACCAGAAAAGACCCTGCATAGCCAGAGGAATGTTGAAAAAGAAAAGCAAAGCTGGCGGCATCACAATTCCAGACTTCCAGCTCTACTACAAAGCTGTCATCATCAAGACAGTATGGTACTGGCACAAAAACAGACACATAGATCAATGGAACAGAATAGAGAGCCCAGAAATGGACCCTCAACTATATGGTCAACTAATCTTTGACAAAGCAGGAAAGAATGTCCAATGGAAAAAAGACAGTCTCTTCCACAAATGGTGTTGGGAAAATTGGACAGCCACATGCAGAAGAATGAAACTGGACCATTTCCTTACACCACACACAAAAATAGACTCCAAATGGTTGAAAGACCTCAATGTGAGACAGGAGTCCATCAAAATCCTAAAGGAGAACACAGGCAGCAACCTCTTCGACCTCAGCCGCAGCAACTTCTTCCTAGAAACATCGCCAAAGGCAAGGGAAGCAAGGGCAAAAATGAACTATTGGGACTTCATCAAGATAAAAAGCTTTTGCAAAGCAAAGGAAACAGTCAACAAAACCAAAAGACAACTGACAGAATGGGAGAAGATATTTGCAAATGACATATCAGATAAAGGGCTAGTATCCAAAATCTATAAAGAACTCACCAAACTCAACACCAAAAGAACAAAGAATCCAATCAAGAAATGGGCAGAAGACATGAACAGACATTTTTCCAAAGAAGACATCCAAATGGCCAACAGACACATGAAAAAGTGTTCAATATCGCTCGGCATCAGGGAAATCCAAATCAAAACCTCACTGAGATACCACCTCACACCAGTCAGAATGGCTAAAATTAACAAGTCAGGAAATGACAGATGTTGGCGGGGATGCGGAGAAAGGGGAACCCTCCTACACTGTTGGTGGGAATGCAAGCTGGTGCAGCCACTCTGGAAAACACTATGGAGGTTCCTCAAAAAGTTGAAAATAGAGCTAACATATGATCCAGCAATTGCACTACTGGGTATTTACCCCAAAGATACAAAAGTAGGGACCCGAAAGGGTACGTGCACCCCAATGTTTATAGCAGCAATGTCCACAATAGCCAAACTGTGGAAAGAGCCAAGATGTCCATCAACAGATGAATGGATAAAGAAGAAGTGGTATATATATACAATGGAATATTATGCAGCCATCAAAAGGAATGAGATCTTGCCATTTGCAACGACGTGGATGGAACTGGAGGGTATTATGCTGAGTGAAATAAGTCAAACAGAGAAAGACATGTATCATATGACCTCACTGAT
>NW_022589735.1:3076117-3113833 GCF_004348235.1 Phoca vitulina
GGGGGGGGAAATCGGAGGGGGAGAAGAACCATGAGAGACGATGGACTCTGAAAAACAAACTGAGGGTTCTAGAGGGGAGGGGGGTGGGAGGATGGGTTAGCCTGGTGATGGGTATTGAGGAGGGCACGTTCTGCATGGAGCACTGGGTGTTATGCACAAACAATGAATCATGGAACACTATATCTAAAACTAATGATGTAATGTATGGGGATTAACATAACAATAAAAAATTAAAAAAAAATAGATATGCTTAAAAAATACATTGGAAAGAAAGGGGCCAAAATGGTTATATGTGGTTGGTGGGATTGTTGGCAGTTTCAATTTTTTTTGTACCTTTGGGTGTTCTCTCTTTTTTCTTCTTTGAGCAGTTGTTAGTTTTTATAAGCAGAAGCTTCTCCACAAGGATTACTTAGTATTTAAACAGGCAGTTCATTGATATTTCAGGAGTTGTAGAACCTCTCAATGCTGTTAATATTTGACTGTTAACATTCTTAAAAAATTGAGGAAGGACTTCTTTTTCTCAGTCACTTGAGGATTTGTACCTGTTTCCTTGAGTCCTGATAGAGTTTGGATACATCCTGAAAGGTAAGTAGTGGGGGAGTTTCCATTTATCCTGGAGATCTATTGAAGATCATTGGAATGGGGGATGTGTTTTAGGAGTCAAAGTAAATTCTATTGTGAGGGACTGAAGATCAATATAGAAATGTCTCTTTTTTTTCAAATGACAGTTGAGGGAGAAAGATAGATGATTATTCACTGCCTATTTGGAGGCTGTTCACGGACAGCTTTTAAAAACCAGTGCGTGGTTCAGCAACTTTGCCATTTCTTCAGCTGGCCAGTTTTGGTGGATCTATTTAATTAGATTTCAACACGGCATCTGTAGCCCCAGTAAATTCAAATAATTAAGCTTCATGATTTCTTGTGTGTTATAAATGTCACTAAAATTGCTGTTGCAGAACAGATCATTTCTTTGGTAATTGTAATTTCTGTCATGAATTGTTTCATCACGTATAGCGATTAGAACTTTGAAATAATTTCTTAAAATTGGACTCAATTGAATAATTTTTTTTTTTTTGCATTGGATCTCCTTATCCATTTTTCTGCTTTTATTCCTCAATGATTTGGGCTAGTTAACTTGCCGGGCATATAGAGAAGGACATGGGCAGATGCTCTCAAGAAGCCAGGTGCCCAGATTTGGAGTTGGGCTGGGAGGAAGGTGGGGCCAATGTTCCTTCAGGGTGGTAGCCCTGTTCTGTCTGGTGGGGTCCCATCTGGGAGCATGCATGATAAGGGATTCTGGGGGGCCAGGACTGGCCTTTGGGGTCTGTCCGTCAGTAACCGAAGTCCTTTTCCAGTGTTCGTTGTGGCTCCTTATTCTCTTTAGAAGTAGTCCAGGCAGTAGCGGTCTACAGGAGTGGGGTGTGGTGGCTGAGTGGAACCTCAGGAAACCATCGCTAGTCATTTGGAGGATCTCTGCAGATGTTGCTGGCCACTGAGCTAGTTAACGATTATTGAGCAGTTGGGGTATGCTTAGAAGAGTCTTAAGTGCTGTGGCTCCAGACACACCTCTCTATCTCCTGCCCTCCTCTGTGAAATAAAGGGACGATTTTCTTGCCTGGCGCTTGGGGCTTCATCTGGCTTTCATCTTGCCTGCTTGTCCTAATGCCCAGTTCCCTCCAACCTCATGGGATGGTCTGCCATCTTGGCTCACATTGCTGTTACTGCTAGCTGGAAGCGTCTTTAAAACCCCTTGTTTCTGCAGTAGATGTGCTCATTCCTCAAGTCCGGGTCTCGTGCCATATCTCCTTTGAAACATTTCTCAGATTCCAAAGCCTTGAGCAGTGCTCCGATCTCTGAAGATACTGCATTTTTTTTCTCTCACTCTCTGGAACAGGTGTTAGATTCTACCCTGGGATGTGGCTCTTTGTTGAAATCTTTTTGCCTTCCTCAGGGCAGGAAGCCATTGGACTCATGTTTGATTTCCTAGAGAGACAAGTGGTTGTGCCTATTGGCTCCACGGATAAAGTATTTTGTGGATATGTTGATCTGGGACAAATCCACACTGGGGCAAGGACTGCAGGACTTGACCCAGGGATGGTGGTCATCCTGATAAGCTCTGGCGGTGGTGTAGTCTGACAAGCTATGAATTCACTAACAGTTTTTTTTTCATTTTATTTAATCTCTAAAATTATTTTTAAAAATATCTTTTATTAATTAAAAATTATTTTTAAAAATTGTGGTAGAATATATGTAACATAAAATTACCATTTAACTGTTTGTAAGTATGCGGTTCAGTGAGGTTAACTGTACTCACATTAAGAGAAACCATCCCACCATCCATCCCTAGAGCTTTTGTTTTCATCTTGTAAAATGGAAATACTGTTTCTGTCTCCCTCTGGCCCCTGACAATTAGCATTCTACTTTCTGTCCCAGTGAATTTGACAACATACCTCGTATAGAAAGAATCATATAGTGTTTGTCTTTTTGTGATGGGTTCATTGTGCTTAGTGTAATGTCTTCAGGTTTGATCCATATCATAGCAGGTGTCAGAATTTCTTTCCTTTTTAAGGCTGAATAATATTCCATTGCACACACATCACATTATGCTTATCCAGTTACCTGTCGATGGACATTTGGATGGCTTCCACATCTGGCTCTCGTGAATAATGCTGCCATCAGCGTGGATGTACAAATATCTTTTCGAGTCCCTGCTTTCGTTTCTTTTGGTTATGTGCCCAGAAGTGATTGCTGCATCATAAGGTAGCCTTGTATTTCATTTTTTGAGGAACTACCCCATTGTTTTCCATAGTGCCGCACCTTTCTACATTCTCTCCAGCAGTTGTAGAATTCTCATTTTATAGGAAATGGAAAAAACTGAATTCTGAGGAATTAAATAACTTGTCCAGACTCGGGTAGCGAGGAAGGGACCAAACCGGTACCTAAGCCCAAGTGTGCCTAGTTCAAAGGCATGTGCTTAGTCATGCCCCAAGCTATGCATTCCAGGCCTGTGTGGCTGCAGGTAACAGAAAGCCTCTCCTACAGTGGTTTAAACACCCAGGCCTTGGTTTTTCCTAGTTAATGAATGGTCTTGAAGGGATATAGCTGCTGTCATTGTGTCTGTGGTTCAGCACCAGCAGTTAAGAGTGACTCTGGTTCTTCCCCTTCAGACTTCCTCGTTGCCTCCTGTTGGCAGGATGGCTGTTACAACTCTAAACATTACATCTCTGTGATGTGTGAAGACAGTGAGAAGGAATAAGGGCCAAGGCAGCTGGAAGGGTCTTTCCTTAAAATCAGAGCAAAATCTGCCCTCCAAGCCCTGGATCAGATTCCTAGAGACATTGCGTGGCCGGGACTAGGTTGTATGATGACCCCCAGACTAGAACAGAGGCTGGCACATGTCTTTGTGAGTAGCGGTGAGGGAAAGGGGGCTTTGCAGTGGCTTTTGGGCAGGAGCTCGGCAGCCTGCCACACTGTTTGCTCGAGAAATTCAGGATTTGTTCCTCCCATGTAGAATCCTAAAGCCAAAATGTAGGTAATTAAGCAATTCGGCCTAATTTTAACTGGAAACAAATTTTGTTAAGTTCTTCTCAGACCAAGGAAGGCCTGTACAAGGATAATAAAAATGCCAGGAAAGATGGGATAAAGCTTTCACTGAAACCACTTAGTAGATTGTAAAGTGCTTTACGAGTATAGTTCACTAGACTGTGAGCTTCCTGGAGCAGAGGTTATGTCCCATCATCGCCGAGTCCCCAGGGCCTCACCCAGGGCCTAAAACATCATGGGCAAAAAAACAGGTGATTACAGAATTGGCTGAAACATCACTGTGTTGTCATATGCCAGTGGTGAAAAGCTTCCAGGACACGACTTTCCTGCATGAGGCCGAGGCTGTCTGGACATTGACTGAGTATGACGTAGGCTGATGGATTGGCTCTTTCGCCCACATTAGAATAGACCCGTTGGTATATTCAATAATAATGCTTTCAGTACATTTAAATCAAAATTTAAATTCCTCATAAATACATGGCTGGCAGAAAACCGGTAGCCAGCAATACCATCTTTTTAAGATGGATCACCTGCCACCTGGCTCCGATGTTGAACAACCACGTCTGTGTGGTAAGATCAGTGTCACGTGTTTATCGTCTTCATTGAACCCTGTTTGTTGCTGCCTGCGGGGGAACAGTAACTGCTCATCAT
Source organism: Phoca vitulina (assembly GCF_004348235.1). NCBI lineage: Eukaryota > Metazoa > Chordata > Mammalia > Carnivora > Phocidae > Phoca > Phoca vitulina. Next base: position 3,080,312 of record NW_022589735.1, read on the forward strand.
GAGATGCTTTCCTGCCTTCTAAGGACAGGACCATTCTGGCCTAAGGAGGCTGACGCACGGGAATCGGACAGACGTCACGAGCTGTCCTCCGAACAGCTCCATCCCCGGAGAAACCGTATGTGCCTGGGCCTGTGCCCATCACAGCTTGACATCGCCTTGCCTCATTTCTACCACAATCCCATGAGCTTTAAGTGGCAGATCCAGGAGTTGAACACAGATCTTTGGGTTTTCCGCTCTCCTTCGGATAACGGAGTGGACTGATCTCTTGGGGCTGGAGTAATTTAGGTGTCAGTGTGGGCCAGGGATTGATCTGTGGAGTAAAAGTCCAGGGATTAAACCGTGGCTCCGACATAGACGGCAAGACTTTGGGAAGACCCCTTACCGTCTCTGGGTCTCTCGGCCTCAGTCTCTTCATCTCTTACTGGGAAGGCTGAATTTATGACGCCGTCTCAGACTTCCCAAGTGCTGGCTGTGTGCTGGAGGCTTGTGGATGTGGCACTGAACAGTGGAGCCCATTCCTGTCTTTCTGGAGTTTACGGTCCATGGGAGGAGACAGCTATTAAACAGTTACCCAAATAAGTATTTAATTATAGTCGTGGGGAGTGCTGCGGAGGAAAAGTACAATATAATGGGATTATGGGTATTTTACATACATCTAGTTATTTACATTATATAATCTAGTTACAGACATTATATTGGATTCAAAGCACAGTAGAATGTATATGGTATGTAATGAGAAATCTGATGTAATGGCATGGGGCTACGGGTGGGCTCGAAGGGCTTCACTGAGCAAGCTGTGCCTTAAACAGAGATGAAGGATACGTAAGAGCGAGGACAGGAAATGAGGTGACATGCTCACAAGTGGACTCCCAGAGACAGAGCGCCCTGAGAGAGTTAGAATCCTGTGACATTTCAGGAAATGAAAGGAGGAGGCCAGTCTGTGGAAACAGAAGGAGAAAAGCAGAAAGACCACCAGAAAGGTAGGAAGGGACCAGAGATCATTACGGTGTTGTGAATACCCCATGGAGATTTGTATTTATCCTAAGAATAAAAGCAAACCACTCCAGGTTTTAAGTAGAGTGCCATGATCACATCTAAGTTGTTAAAAGATCCTTTTGGTTGCAGTATGGAAACTAGGGTGGAGGGAACCAGAATAGATGTGGCACCTGCAGGATGGGAGGGTATTTCTTTAGTCCTTCTGAGAGGGTTGCTGTTGGCTTGGATTATGTGGCATCAGTGTAGAAGGATGGGAGTTGAAGGCCTTGAGACATACTCAGGAGGTAGAATCGATAGGATTTGGTGTTTTAGCCCAAGGTGGGGGAATTGGGGAGAAAGATTGTTGACGGCTCCCACAGTTGTGATTGGTCACTAATTGGGGATGGGTGGTGGTGGGCTGGGGATCAATGAGGAGATCCAGAAGGAGAATTGGAAGGCCGGGGATGACCCTATCTAACAGGAGGGGATTACTCCTCTCTTAAAGTGCATTTGAGGGAGGGCACAAAACTCCCATTTAGTGAGTGGATAGAGCCTGCACATTTTTTGGGGAAGAACGCAGAATGAGGACAAATGATGCAGCCAGAGCAAAGTGCTCTTAGCTCACATGCATCCCAGCAAACCCTAAGTACATGCAGGAGGAGTTGAGGCAGTTGTGAGGAAGGATAGTCTGGGGACTGGATGCCATGTGGCCATCTCTCCTGGTTGGCTGTGACAGGCTCCCTACCTTTACATTTTCCCCACCTGACTGCTCCTGAATCACAGATGTGATTGTGTCTTAGAATCCTCTTGCTTAACTCCTCTGAAGGCTCTCTGTTATCTCAAGGACGAAGCCTCGCATCTCAAGCTTCATTTCTATCCCTGCCTCTCCACTTTCTCTCTCATCTGCAGATGCTAACCCATTTGTAAGGTGAATCTGGCCAAGGTAAGAGAGGGGTCAGTATGTGTGGTCGTGGTTCCAGAGGGCAGATTGTGGCAGGTCATAGCTTGGCATGTCCATCCCATTGACAGAAATGGAAAACTTCTGGGCTCCTCAGTTTGGACACAACTAGGCGGAGGTTGCTCCTGGCACAGCAGTGATTTAGAACATGGAACCTGGACTGTGCCCAGTGTGTTGTGACTTGCTCAATAGATCAAGTATTGCCTTTTATGGGGGTTTAAGTTGTTTCTGGGTTCTGAGGTGGTTGGAGGCAGTAGTGAGACCACAATTCAGAGACCCCTTGTTCTGGTGGGCATCTTACTTCGTAGGGGAATCCATGACCACCAAACTCTAGCCAGACCTTTGTGAGAAAACAAGGGAGACAAGGAGAGCTTGGTTCTCACCTGTATCTTTGGCTTGTTCCTCACCTGTATCCTTTGGCTTGTTCCTAACACTGGCACTGCTTGTTTCTTCTAGAGTAAGCCAAAGAATCAGCCTGTTTTCATGGGGGCCTTGGCAAGACTTGTGAGCACAGTCCTCATTGCTTTGGGGCCCCAGCTTCACAGGGCCTTCTGTACTCCAGCATTGAACACAGCCTGGTGGTTAAGTGATGGTGGCTGCTGTGAGAGACAAATCCCCAAATCTCTGCTTCCCAGAGTCATTCAGGGACCCAGGCTATTAGAGAGTTTACTAATTTTAACCTGTGTCTACTGGCAAATGGGGAAAGAAACAGCATGGAGAATACATACCCACTTCTTTTAGCCATTCAATCTGGAAAGGATGTATATTACTTCTACCTCATTAGTTAGGATTAGTCACATGGTCCTACCTAGATGCAAAGGGGGCTGGAGAATGAAGTCCATAGTCTTGGCAGCTGCTTAGCAACACTTCTTGTCTAGGAAAGGGGAGCATGAATCTTTGGTGGACCACTGACTCACTCTGCCACGTACACAGCAATATTATAGTACACCTTCTGTGTCGTTAGCCTTAAACCCTTGGAGACTGTGCCCTTTGCAGAGATAGCAGCACTCTCAAGGTGTTGCTCAGGTAGAACACAGCAACAAGGGGAGCCAGACTGGGAAGGATTATTTGTGAACTTATAAATTTTACTTCCAGGAATTCCAAGAAATAACTGGATGAGAAATCTGGAAGCTTGAGGTCTTACGTCATGTTGGGGTAGGCTCTGGGGAAAGACCCACTGATGAGGATTGAGGAAATTTAGGAGATACATAATAAGGATTTTCCAGTGTTTTGTTATGGGAAATTATCCAAGTTCTTTAAGTAGAAATCTCCTTGGAATATAGAAGAATAACTCATCAGGTTGTCATTGTTAGAAACATCCCTTGAAAACATGCCACTGTCTTGGCTGTCATTCTGTACTTGTAAGGCAAACTTCTTATTGGTAGTGGTCTTCTGGGAGTTCCTTCTCAGGGTGAAGGGGCCTCCTGGTGTGGATGGCACTCTTGATCATAGATATTCCTATTGCATATGAATACATAGCCGGACACTTGAAGTTATAAATTGGTCTTATGTTTGTTCAGAAGCATCGAGCTACTTCTTAAGCTCATCTGCATGACATAACCGAAGACCAGAGCTTGCTTTGGGTCACTTTTTGAAGCTTAGCCAGAAAAAGCCGTTATTTCTTTTGTAGATGTGAGTTTATACCCAGGAGTATACCATGTCTCCGTAAGGATTCCTGAAAGGCTGTGCATGCAGACTGCGTGTCCAGAATTCTCATTACCTCCCTCTGCATTTGAGAGTGAATAGTCAATAATCTATGACTAAATGGATTGCAGTTGGTAAATGAAAAGGTTATGCTATGGTATAATTTCCTGATTAGTCATATTGGCCAAGATGTGTAAGTGCACAGTACTTTATAAATTAGGTATTATTGTCATCTCTGTTTTATGGATGTGAAAACTTCGGCAGTTCTGAAGTGATATCAGAGATGTGGCTAAGTCAGGGTTAAAACTGTGGCTGTTGGGTCTAGCACATGACTTCTGCAGAACCCCTGGGTTAGAATGAGTTGGTGGGAGTCTAGGAACATGCCAGGACCTGGCTTTTTTGATCCTCTTCAGTTTAATGGTTTCGATCATATTCTGGTTCTTTTGGCAGCCTTTTTGTTGTTGTTCTAGAATGTACCCTTAACAATATAGAAAAGAGAATATATACCCTAAAGGGGTTTGAGGATTTTGGGAGTTTAATCTGAAGCAGCTATAGCTGGTAGGAAATGTCTTGGAAGTGTATTTTCAAAATCTTAATCAGTCATATGAATATTGCTTTCTCTTCTATAATATCGCATGACTATTTTTACCATAAAAACATTTTATCCTTGCTAAATTTCCATGTAAAACTGATGCTCCAGAAAATATACACCATGTTATTTTGTGGCTTGCTGTTCTCCCTGGTAAGATGCAGGACACTGCTAGGGCTGTGCAGTTACCAGCTTGAGAAGCTTCAACACATGGTTGGATAAACTACAAGTTATAGATGTGTTATCAGCCTTCAGGAACTGGGGTGTGAGGCTGTGCAGTTCCCAGCTTGAGAAGCTTCAACACATGGTTGGGTAAACTAGAAGTTATAGATGTGTGATCAACCTTCAGGAACCAGGGTGTGAACATGGTTGCCTGGGCAAGCCTTGGTACCCTGCAGGGCTGTGTTGTATTGTGATTCAACAACACTACGAGACTTGCTGTTTGCTTCCAAAAATGCAAACCATATTTCTGTTTTTGGAGTTGAATTTGGCAGCGGAATACCAGGTCATTCTCTTTTGCAGAGCAGGTTGGAAAGGTTGTTTGCATGGTGACACAGGTGGGAGGATACCCATGGGACCAGGATATTTTATGCAGTGGGATATATTTGTGTTGAATATTTCTGCTGTCTTCAGCATCATAGTCTTTTGCCATACCAATGGCTTTATGGGACTCTGGAAAATAAACAACCAGGGCAGATCAATAAGTACATTAGTAATAAAGGTGTCTTCACTTGGTAAGGCCATCCATTGTGCTAAGCCCAATCTTAGGTGTTGGTTTAAAATATTAGCCTTGTGAAAGCATTCTAGAAATAGTCGATAGAAATAAGGGCCAGCCAGCATCTTTATATTTGTAAGTGTGATCTTTCATACTTATGAATGTAAACAGACCCTTTGGTAAACTTTTAGAATAGAAAGTCCATACTGATAACAGGGAAGACTGCCTTTTAAAATCAGTTTTATTGAGGAATAATTTTCATGCAATACAATTCGCCAATTTTAAATGTACAGTTTCACTTTTAACAAATGTATACACCTATGTAAATACCACCACAATTAAGATTTAGAACGTTTCCATTACCGGAAGTTTCCTCTGGCACCTTTGCAATCAATTCCCAGCCCAAGGAGACCTACTTTCTGTTGCTGTACATGAGTTTCACTGTATAAATGAAATCATACAGTACATAATCATTGATGTCTGGCTTCTTAGTATCATCTTTTTAAGATTTGTTCATGTTATTGTGTATATCAATAATTCATTATTTTTTATTGCTGATTAGTATTCCATTGTGTGGGTATAACATAATTTGTTCATCCATTCACCTGTTGAAGGACATTTGGTTTGTTTCCAGCTTGGGACTTAGGCTCTTTGAAACAGCTCATGAGGAAAATGAAAAACCAAGTCAGAGGTTGGGAAAATATATCTATGTATCTATGTATCTATATCTATATGTGCACGTGTGTGTGTGTGCATGCATATATATGTATCTGACAGAAGACTTGAATATGGAATATATAAAGAAATACTATAACTTTAAATATAATAAATTTATAATGAGAAGACAACCCAGATAGGAAATGGACAAAAGATTTGAACGAAACTTCATAAAAGGAGGTCAACAGATAGGCATTGAGCATATGAAAAGATCAAAACCATTAGACATCATGGAAATGCAAATTAAAGACGTAATAATACGCTGTTTCACATCCATTATACTGGATAAAGAGTGACAGTGACTGGTGTTGGTGAAGGTATGGAATACCAGAACACTGATGGATTGCTGTCAGTGGTGTAGAATGGTACAATGACTTTAGAAAAATGTTTGGCAGTTTCTGGTTCATGTTATTTTTGATAGCCTTCTGATTTTTTTCAGTGAGTTATAGGTTGCTCCTTCCACTGTATATTTTATTTTATTTCCTCCAATTTTATAGCTCTTTAGGGAGAATAATAGATTTTCTGGAATCCTGAGTTTTGTTACCTTTGAACAGTGTTATACAAAGCTATTATTTTGCTCTTCTGCTTAACTCAAGACAATATCAGAGAAAGCAATACTATACCGGCAAGAGCTAAAAAGTTAAGACATATTTTCAACAAGATAATTACTGTAAGGAAAGTAATTAATGTATATAGCAATGTGGATTCTGACAGCCCATGCAGTTACCATTTCCAGAGCTTTTTGTGTCTTTGCATAGGTCCATATTTCCACTTGGTGTAGCTTTCCTTCTGCCTGAAGTATTGCTTTTAATATTTATTGTACTCCACGGCTCCTGGTGAGGAATTCTTATATCTTTTGTTTGTCTGAAAAATTCTTTGTTTCAACTTCATTTTTGAAAGACATTTTGGGGGTGCCTGGGTGGCTCAGTTGGTTAAGTATCTGCCTTCAGCTCAGGTCATAATCCCAGCATCCTGGGATCAAGCCCCGCAGCGGGCTCCTTGCTCAGCGGGGAGCCTGCTTCTCCCTCTCCTTCTGCCTGCCTGTCTGCCTACTTGTGATCTCTCTCTCTCTCTCTCTCTCTCTCTGTCAAATAAATAAATAAAATCTTTAAAAAAAAAAAAGACATTTTGGGCAGGTATAGAATTCTAGGTTGACAGTTTTTTTCCCTTTCAGTACGTTAAAGATGTTGCTCCTTCGTCTTTTTGTGTTGATTCCCAGAAGAAATTTATTCTTTTGCTTTTCCCTTGTTCCTCTGTATGTGACATCTTTTTTTTTCCTCTGGCTACTTTTGAGATTTTCTATTTACCATTGGTTTTGTGCAGTTGATTATGATGTGCCCTCAGTTTTCTTCCTGTTACTTGTGCTTGAGATTCATGCAGGTTCTTGGATCTGTGGGTTTATAGTTTTTTATCTGCGTAGTGTTTTTTTTTTTTAAAGATTTTATTTATTTATTTGAGAGAGAGAGACACAGCGAGAGAGGGAACACAAGCAGGGGGAGTGGGAGAGGGAGAAGCAGGCTTCCTGCCGAGCAGGGAGCCCGATGCGGGGCTCGATCCCAGGACCCTGGGATCATGACCTGAGCCGAAGGCAGACGCTTAACGACTGAGCCACCCAGGCGCCCCTATCTGCGTAGGTTTTTAAGAGTGAACAAAATGACCTGAGATTTTATGGTATTTAGAAGTATGTGATTTATCAGGGTTGCCAAGGTAACTTTGAGGTATGCTAACTAATGAGTTTTATACTCATTTGAATAAGCAGGAAGGTAAGTGGATGTGGTTCAGCAGAAGTTTTTCTTTTTTTCTAGAAACAAGGTGAACTTGCTTCCAGACTCTGGGTTATGAAAATAAGGGCCTTTAATTTTGATTCATTTGGGCACTTGACCAGTTAGGGATTTCCCAATTGTGGCTTTCTGGCTCAGTGCTCATTGGGGTAGAACTTCTGGGAGGTGATGAATGGCTTGTCTGGACCAGAGAATTCCTCTTTACCCCATTATGGGAATTCAGACAGTGTCCACTATTCTTTACAATGGAGGGAGAAGGTAGGACCTAGCTTCCACCTTGATTGCATCCTAAGGGACCCTTTCTTCTACCTTTGGTGCATGTCATTCCACACTGGATCTATGGACTTAACAGTTTTTCCTTCTGCTACTAGCCTTCAGTAGCCATGTAAACACGTGGGTTGGATTTCTCATACTCTCTCAGAAATCCTATTTTAAAAGCCAGCCCAGGGAGTTATCAGTAGCACTGATTCAACTCGGAACTGTCTATGTGCTTGTAATAGGAAGGGACTGCCTTTTATCATAGGAATCTCAAACACTGGGGACCTTCTCTATCTGTGTCCCCTTCTTTCCTCATCCAGGAATTATTCATAAATCTATATTTACATACTTACCCTGAAATACCTTTTTTCTTTATCTATTTGAAATTTAACACCCCCCCCCCCCCCCCCCGCAAATGGCTCAGATCCTCTAATTAGGACTTAAGAATGTCATCCTGTATCTCTTCTTCTGGTTTACTTATAACTGTGCTAGCCCCAATCTGAATGCTTCTGTGGTCCTAATTGAATGTTCATTTGTGGATTCAGTCCAAATTCAGAATCAAGGAGGTCTGTGGTAGAACAGGCTTTGATCAGCCAAGCTACAGCACATGGGGGATAGGATGTAAAATCCTCCAGTTAGTGCAAGGGGGAGAAAGAGTAGGATCATCTATGACTCTATTTAGCACCGGAATATTCAGCATTTGAAGCTCTGGACCTTAGGGGGTTAAAATATGAAGTCTTAGAAAATATTTTCTAACACCTCCAGGAACACAAGAGTGCTTATTTCAGGAATTACTGAAAATGTAAATTTCTGTTGTTTTCTTTTTTTTTTATTTTATTTTATTATGTTATGTTAGTCACCATACAATACATCATTAGTTTTTGATGTGGTGATCCATGATCCATTGTTTTCGTATAGCACCCAGTGCTCCATGCAGTACTTGCCCTCCTTAATACCCATCACCGGGCTAACCAATCCCCCCACACCCTCCACTCTAAAACCCTGTTTGTTTCTCAGAGTCCATAGTCCCTCATGGTTCATCTCTCCCTCCAATTCCCCCCCCTTCATTTTTCCCTTCCTTCTCCTAGTGTCCTCCATGCTATTTCTTATGTTCCACAAATAAGTGAAACCATATGATAATTGACTTTCTCTGCTTGACTTATTTCACTTAGCATAATCTCCTCCAGTCCCATCCATGTTGATGTAAAAGTTGGGTATTCATCCTTTCTGATGGCTGAGTAATATTCCATTGTATATATGGACCACATCTTCTTTATCCATTCATCTGTTGAAGGGTATCTCGGCTCTTTCCACAGTTTGGCTATTGCAGACATTGCTGCTATGAACATTGGGGTGCATATGGCCCTTCTTTTCACTACATCTGTGTCTTTGGGGTAAATACCCAGTAGTGCAATTGCTGGGTCATAGGGTAGCTCTATTTTTAAATTTTTGAGGAACCTCCACACTGTTTTCCAAAGTGGCTGTACCAACTTGCATTCCCACCAACAGTGTAAGAGGGTTCCCCTTTCTCCACAACCTCTCCAACGTTTGTTGTTTATTTCCCTGTCCATTTTTGCCATTCTAACTGGTGTAAGGTGGTATCTCAATGTGGTTTTGATTTGAATTTCCCTGATGGCTAATGATGATGAACATTTTTTCATGTGTCTGTTAACCATTTGTATGTCTTCTTCAGAGAAGTGTCTTTTCATATCTTCTGCCCACTTTTTGACTTGATTATTTGTTTTCTGGGTGTTGAGTTTGAGAAGTTCTTTATAGATCTTGGATACCAGCTCTTTATCTGTAGTGTCATTTGCAAATATCTTCTCCCATTCTGTGGGTTGCCTCTTTGTTTTGTTGACTGTTTCCTTTGCTGTGCAGAAGCTTTTTATCTTGATGAAGTCCCAAAAGTTCATTTTTGCTTTTGTTTCACTAGCTTTTGGAGATGTATCTTGAAAGAAGTTGCTGTGGGTGATGTCAGAGAGGTTACTGCCTATGTTCTCCTGTAGGATTTTGATGGCTTCCTGTCTCACATTGAGGTCTTTCATCCACTTTGAGTTTATCTTTGTGAATGGTGTTAGAGAATGGTCGAGTTTCATTCTTCTGCATCTGGCTGTCCAATTTTCCCAGCACCATTTATTTTATTTTATTTTTTTTAAAGATTTTATTTATTTATTTGAGAGAGAGAGAATGAGAGAGAGAGAACACATGAGAGGGGATAGGGTCAGAGGACGAAGCAGACTCCCTGCCGAGCAGGGAGCCCGATGCGGGACTCGATCCAGGGACTCCAGGATCATGACCTGAGCCGAAGGCAGTCACTTAACCAACTGAGCCACCTAGGCGCCCCTCCCAGCACCATTTATTGAAGAGACTGTCTTTTTTCCATTGCATGTTTTTTCCTGCTTTGTCAAAGGTTATTTGACCATAGAGTTGAGGGTCCATATTTGGGTTCTCTATTCTGTTCCACTGGTCTATATGTCTGTTTTTGTGCCAGTACCATGCTGTCTTGGTGATCACTGCTTTGTAATATAGCTTGAAATTGGGCAACGTGATGCCCCCAGCTTTGTTTTTCTTTTTCACATCTCCTTGGCGATTCGGGGTCTTTTCTGATTCCATGCAAATGTTAGGATTGTTCGTTCCAGCACTTTGAAAAATGTCATTGGAACTTTGATCGGGATGGCATTAAAGGTATAGATTGCTCTGGGTAGCATAGACATTTTAACAATGTTTATTCTTCCGATCCATGAGCATGGAATATTTTTCCATCTTTTTGTGTCTTCTTCACTTTCATTCATGAGTGTTCTGTAGTTCCTAGAGTATAGATCCTTTACCTCTTTGGTTAGGTTTATTCCAAGGTATCTTATGGTTTTTGGTGCTATTGTAAATGGAATCGTTTCTCTAATTTCTCTTTCTACAGTTGCGTTGTTAGTGTATAAGAAAGCAACTGATTCTGTGCATTGATTTTGTATCCTGCCACATTACTGAATTGCTGGATGAGTTCTAGTAATTTGGGGGTGGAGTCTTTTGGGTTTTCCACATAAAGTATCATGTCGTCTGCAAAAAGAGAGAGTTTGACTTCTTCTTTGCCAATTTGAATACCTTTTATTTCTTTTTGTTGTCTGATTGCTGTTGCTAGGACTTCTAGTACTATGTTGAACAACAGTGGCGAGAGTGGGCATCCTTGACATGTTCCTGATCTTAAGGGAAAGGCTCTCAGCTTTTCCCCATTGAGGATGATATTCGCTGTGGGTTTTTCATAGATGGATTTTATGAACTTGAGGAATGTTCCCTCTATCCCTATACTCTGGAGAGTTTTAATCAGGAAAGGATGTTGTATTTTGTCAAATGCTTTTTCTGCATCAATTGAGAGGACCATATGGTTCTTTTCCCAGTGATATAATTGATAGCTAGACACATGGTCACATCCCAATTTAATAAAATTCCTCGAGCAATAAATCATGACCAGAAGGGTATTTTCAATGTTTTGCCACCAGCAAGAGAATATCTTGCATTTAATATAGGGAAATGTAAAGAGAGCAAACATTGCCATTTCTTCAGGTTTTAAAATCATTAATAAAGATGTCTTTACTCTCGAAGGAAAGGGTGGTGAGCAGTCACATTTTTATTATTCTACTGAATAAGTGAATTTACCCAGCACATAAATTAGCAAATACATTTTCTCCCTGCAGCACATGTTGACATTTTCCTACAGATGGCTCAGCAGAAGGGGAAATGAGAAAGGTTTGGTTAGTGACAAAGGACAGGCATGTTTGGTCACTGTCTTGTACCACTCAGAGACACTGGACTGCGTGCCCCTCTCACCCAGCCAGGGGGCTTGCTGGGAGTGGGAAGGTCTGAGATTGCAGACACTGCTGGGAAGGATGGAGTGGGGACAGGAAAGAAGTCAAGTCTGCCTGGCCCCTTAGAATGGATTTTTCCCTCTTCTATATTAAATTTGTTTATATCATTATGAGTCAGAGAAAAGATTTTCTCTATTTTCTTTCCATTTGGAATCATATCTCGTACTTTGTATACAGATGATCTTTTCTTGAACCATTAGTTGGGGACGGGCTATTTGACCTGCAAGTGCTCTCATTTTGGTTTAAGGCAAATTGGAGGCAGGATTTGGGGAGAAGAGGTGAGTGGAGCAGGGGGGATCTCTCTCGAAAAAAGACCAGTGCTGCATTGATTAAATATAGCTTCTTGTCATCCACACACCTGTTGGACCCTGGTGATTGGCAAGCTGGTTGTTGAGGGGAACAGGTTGGGGCTCATTGTGAGTTGTTTGGTATTTCCGGATTGTGAAGGGTAGAGGTTTATTCCACGTATTTGGGACTAAAGTCTGTTGAGAGGCCGAAGATTTCCATATGGGACTGTAGGATCTGGGCGTGGTACAGCTTCCTCCAAAGGTGGCAGTTTCAAATCAAAAAAAAAAAAAGGTGGTAGTTTCAAAGAAGCCACAGGTGTAGCTCAGGTCTTAGGGTTGGGGGGCTGGGATGGAGCTCATTCCTGGAGCTGGGAATGAGCAGGTTGGAAAAGAAGAGCCTTTAGGAAGGCAGCTGGATCTACCCAGGTAAGTGAATTTAAATCCCCTCCATCTATCTACTCACCCATTAATTATCAACTTCTTAATATGTTCGGTATCAAAGTCACTTTTGAAATAAGAGAAGTTAATAAAATTGTGGATTATGGTATATATTTGGTTTTTGCTTGTGTTTTTTTTTCACTTGTCACAAGTGAAAGAGAATTACTGTTTGCCTCTGCATTTTGATTTTTTTTTTTAACAGTTCATATTCAGATGAAGTAGAATCCTGGGGAAAAACTCAGGATACAGTAGGAGTGCTTACACTGGCCCCTGGGAAGCAACGTAGTCTGTATTCAGCAGGATTGCCTGAGAAGAGCTTTGAGTTAATGTCCTCAATTATAAGATGACATAATAGTAGACACCTGTCCATCAAAGTGTTCAATGAAATGATGACTGTAACTTCTTTGTACAGTACCCCCCCAAAAGTGAACTCTTAAGATTTCATAAAAATAGAATCCCACGATACCTGTTGTATTCAAAAGTAACTTCTTACCACTTACCATTAGATTTTGGACAGCTTTGTGTGTTAGAACATACAGACCGAGACACATGATCAGAGTACACTTGAGCTCTCTTTTCCAAATTTTCTGTTGAATGAAAACGAGTTCCCCTGCCCTGGCCCCCCATCGCAGGATGCTGGAGGACTTCTTGCACATGTATGTTGGCATACTCACCACACTCTTCCATAGGGTGACCTCTCCATCTCTTGTACTTGAGGTCTGTCAGACGGCAGCGCAGTCTCCCTGCCTTGGGTCACAGACCCCCGGGGACACTCCCCCAATGTTTCAGGCTTCCCCTGAGGACTTGGAGTCATTCCGTCCTCTTTCTGTGCTCAGGGGCTCTCGCTGAGCCAGCAGGGTTTCTTCCTGTTGGCCTGGGAATTCTCCTTTCCAGGCAGACACCTGAGCTTCCCCCGTGTTACTGCTTAAAACGAAGAGGACAGCCATGCCGTTGTTGGCTAATTCCTTAATGTCAAAAGGGGCAAATTTTGGTTCAGAAACCTCTCCCCACAAATACCTGTCTCCCACAAGTCACCTTTTTCAGGCTTGTTGGCTACAGGCTGGAAGCCCATCTAATTTTTCACTCTGGCTCAATTTCTTCTCTGTGGCTGCTGGATGTTCAGTTTGGAGCCTGGCACCCAGCGGGCAGAGATTGGATGACCGCATCATCTCGAGCCCAGCCACCTGTCAGTGACGTCCTGAGGCACCATGGGCCTTCAGGTGCACACCTGTGCTCTGATGAATTAGTTTCATCTGAGCTGAGTGGGGCTTGTGGTCCTGGAAAATTAGGTCACTGTTGCATTGGGCTCATGCACTCCATCTTCATGACATGTGGTTATTTCCCTCAACCCTTTGTTGTTGGGGTGGATTGTTTATCTTGGGGGTCATCTAGAGTCCGAGGACTCTGCATCAGAGTCCTAGAGTGCCTCTCGTCCACATTCCTCTTTCTCCGTGGTGGCTGTGTCAGGCACTCAGCCTCTTGACTGTGGGGGTGAGGACTGGAGAGAACAGGGGAAATTCATATTCAATACCTTTTTTTTAAGTTCTAAATAGATTTTTTTTTTTTTTCCTGGAGAGGATTAAAGCCGTGGGATGAAGTGAGACTTTGGCGTTCTGGGGAATTGTCACTATCTTTTGCATTTGTTTAATTTACTGCAGTTTGGGGTGCCCTCATTGGCATGACTAGAACCACTCTATGCCTGTGTGAGGCCCACAGGGCCTGGTACCTGGTAATCATGCCCCACCCTGCAGGCCCCAGCTCACAGGCCCCCGGGGGGAAGTCTTGGCTAAATCCCTATCTAGGTTAACTAGCTCTTCCTGCTGCTCACACGCCACCTGTTTCCATTGACTTGTGTACCCCACCAGACTTTGAGGACACGGAACACACTGGGTCCTCAGCAGGGCCCAGAACTGTGCCTGGTCCCTAGGAACATGCTGGGTAAAGACCTTCCTGCTGGAATCCATGCTGCCATTGGTACTGGGGAGCATGGGAATTTGTGACTTGACCCTGGGTTTTATCCAAAGCAAGATGCTAGGAAACGTCCTTTCCTGTCGTCCCCAAACTTGGTGTGCTCATCAGTGAAGCTTGTTCTTCTCAAGATAGCGTTTCTGCCTTGCCTGCTATGTGCACCTATCCTTCCGACCTCTAGTCCTTCAGCTCATTGCAGCCTCCCTCTCCATGTAGACCCTAAGGAGAGAAAGCCACTGTCCCATGTGCATGGGATAGCTCTGACTGTTCCCTCGCTGGTGGCCGTTGGAGAGCTGGAGTGGCACCCTCCCCTCCTGCCTCAAGCTCTGCTCAGGGCTGTGAACACCAGAGTCAGCACCCATCCTGCTTGCCTGATCTTTACGTTGTGCCCTAGGCTTCGTGGGGCTTAGTCTCTATTTAATACTTGCTGGCTCCATTAAAATGCAGTGATTGGCCTCCTTGGCCAATTATCCAATGGGCACAAAATGGAACTTGTTGGGAATAATGAAACTAATAACAGATTTTGACAGCAGTGATCCATGCAGCCACCGAGATGGTTATCAAAAAGCAGACTTTTCCCTGCTTCCTGCAGCCAGCCCGCTTGTAACGTCTTACAAAGGCCCGGTTGTCACAATAAACATCCCTGGCCATCAGTTTCCAGTGTCTCATTCTCCTGAACATCTTGATCAGTTCTTAAAAGTAATTATCATCATGAACAAGTGAAATAATACCTCAGGAAGATCTTTTCAAACACCCAGGGGGTGCATGGTGGAGTTGCCAGATAAGGGGAAATATATCAGCTGGAAGGTGTTGTAATAAACCAGGTGAACACCTTGATTAAGTGTCTGTGAATGTGGAATATCAGGAGCGTGATAATAAGGGTATAAAATGGGAAGACTTGAAAGGTAATAAGGTCTTGGTGTAGTGATGGGAGATGTGGTGAAGCCGATGGAAGAAATGAAGTTCTCAGGGCTCAGGAAGGCTGATTGTGTGATGGCCTGAGTGGACTGCTCACAACGGTCCATTGCCATACCAGCCACATCTGCTTCGCTTTAGCATCCCTTCCTCCACCCTTTAATGCTCAACTTTGGCCTGAAATGTAGGGGGTGCCTGCCAAATGCTGAACTGAGCTAAACTGAGCTTTCCCTGGGCCACAAGCTCCCCAAGGGTCAGACATCTAGCATTTAATAGATGCTGAAGGACTGAGTCATTGGTGTATTTGCATGTGTATCCCTCCAACCTAATAGAGGAACCTCAAAAAAGCAAGAGAGAACTAACTTTGCCAACCCAGTGACTGCTAATACAACAGCTAGTCTTCCATGAGCACCTACTATATACCTCTTACCCACGTAACATTTATTGTGTGCTGAGTGTGTATGTGCATTATCTCAACCCTTGCAAGAACTTGATGAGTTGAGTACTATCATTAGGCCATCCTACAGAAAGGGATGCAGAGGCTTATACACGTAGGACATGGCAGATTTGAGATTTGACCCTGGTCGTGTGCAGAATCACTAGGCTACACTGCCTTTCCCTCTGCCTGCAGCCCAATCCCACATTGGTTTGCGAGCCTCATGCCGGTGTCTGCAGTGCAGCATCCCTCCTCACTGTACACTGCTCGTGGATTTAGGATTTCCCCGAACTCATGGATTCTGTTCAGTCTTTCTCCCTTGGATTTCAAGGCACATATGCACCTGTGAAGGGCATAACAGGGCTTTAAACACACCCGTTTGGTGCATCAACAGTATGGTGTCCTTCCAGGCTTTGAATGAAGAAAGGGAAAATCATCTTGGAGGATGGGGGAAGTTGGGGACCATGTCTAGCATTTCTTGGATGGACTTGGGAGTGGGTTGTCATGACACTTTGGAGATTGTATGATGACCTTGGGTTCCCTAGACGTTCTTGCTCAGGGCCCTGGTGGGCTGTGTTCACAGGTGTGTATCCAGGGAAGGGGTTGGGAAGAAGATGGGACTGACCTTCACAAAACATAAGTTGTGCATCAGCATCCGACACAGTGCTTGGGCCTGTCCTCCCACCCACCCAGGGAGGAAGGTGGAATTACCCTCCCATTTTACAGTTGAGGAAGCTGAGCCTCAGAGAGGCTAAGAACCACTGTCAAGACTGCACAGCCAGTAAGTGGTAGAGCTGGGATGTCCCCCAGTCTGTCTCATACTGGAATACATGTTCTTTCCTTGACATATTGTTTCACCTTCCCAGGAAGTCAGTCCTTGGGGGAAGCTTGTGTCCTCTTCCACAACATAAAACTGGAGACTGACTGCATTGCAAATGGCCTTAGAAGTCATGCAGTCTCAAAAAATAAAGTTAGTGGGAATCCAGAGAGGATGTCTTCTCTACATGTTTGCCATATCTGGTAGCTTAAGATGTTTCTCTTTCTTCCCCATAATTTTCCTCAAGGATGGACTGGAATTGAAGACAAATTTTTTTATCCCTAAGGAGGAGGGCAAGGATTGATGGGCTTCAAGGTCAGGGATCCTTAGGAGGTATTGCATTCCAGAGGTGAAGTTTGTAAGGTGTTAATGTCACAGCAAAGGTGTGTGGTTTCTCTTGGCTTTGACATCAGTGGGGGTGAGGATCCTAGTGGAGTCATATGAGAAAACAAGACCAGACAGTCATCCATGAGTCTGGGTCTGTAACCCTGTCTTCATTCCTCATCTCCACTCTCTTCCATCTCGTTGGTCAGACCATTCCATCATGGTGGACTTGGGAAGGCCTGGACCCTCTGTCTTCTGCAATATATGCTGAGTGCGGGGGACACAGCAGTGAATGACAGAGACAGGCTTTTGTCCTCACGGGACCAACAGTCTAGGAGGTCAAATAAATAAAACAAATAATATGTTTTCAGATGATAGTAAGTGCTAGGAAGGAAATAAATCGGGATGCAGTGAAATAACCTTTCAGGGAGACAAAATAGCATCTGCAAAGGCTCCAGGGTGGTGAGAGTTTGGCCTGTGGAGGAGAGTGGCAAGGAGCGGAGTGAGTGAGAGGCAAGGGGTGGGAGAAAGGGCAAGCAGGCACAGACCCTACAGAGCCTTGTGGCTTGGCAGTGAGCCTTTGGATGTCATGCTCTGCATGGAGGAAACCACAAATGGGTTTTAAGTTAGGGAGTGATGTGACCTGATGTATGTTCCAGATACTCTTATATTCCTTGCCCCATTTTATTCAGTGCTGGTGGGTGTACAATGGACTGGTTTTTCGCAGAGCAGAAGGACTTGTGATCCAGGTTGGTGTTGGGAGAATGAGGATCTTAGTGTTAGCCTGGGTGATAAGAATTCTGTGTGTGGTCTAGCCAGGATGGATGTTATTTTTTAATTGGGGTTTGGATTCACAAAAGTAGTGCTCTGTGCTTTTCTGGTCATCTATTTTCCTCAAGGACCTTGAGGAGGAGAGGAAGATGGGCCCAGGCAAGATTTAAGCACCCCTGGATCTAGGGTACCCGGGTGGCTCAGTGGAGTGTCTGACTTGTGGTTTTGGCTCAGGTCATGAACTCAGGGTTCTGAGATTGAGCCCCATGTTGGGCTCCACACACAGCACACAGTCTGCTTGTCTCTCTCCCTCTGCTTCTTTCCCTGCTCTCTCTCTCAAATAATAATAATAATAATAATAATAATAATAATAATAATAATAATAAAGCACCCCTGGGTCACCATCTAATGGGCTCATTGAATACTTCCCTAACATAATCACCACTTCCCCTTTCAGGTGCACCCAGCCAGTAGTGAGTGCAAGAACCTGGGGGTCCTGGGTCCCAGGTGGGTGTAATTTTTATGGTTACATCCTGCCCTTGGGTTCAGCCCATCAGTACTGCCCTTTCCCTGTCTCCTGTCTCTTCCCAAGTATCTCCCCAGTTGTGAAGTATAGCTTAAAGTAAAGCATAGTGTTGTCACCGTTCCCTAGAGGAAAAAAAAAAAAGATCAATTCCTTTAAAATTGCCCATTCTCCTTGGACAGGAGTGGTTTACAATGACAGCTATGGGCTTGAAGTTTAGATCTTATATCTCTTTTTTCCAGACCATGAAATTATGTCCTGTTCCAGTACATATTTCACTGATATAATTAAGCTGTTAATTCTCTCTGAGTTCGTTTTAACCATTTTAGGCAGGATTCCAGGATGCTCTTAATGTTTCACAGTGTGGAAGGATGAGACCTTAGTTCAAGACCCAGCTCTGCTACTTACTAGCTCTTTGACCTTTGGCAGATTACTTTTTTCTATGAGCTCCCCTGTTCTCAGTGTAAAATTGATATGATAGCAGAAGTTCATGGTACCTAACATGCACACTTAGGCTTTTGAAGCACTGACTGAAGTAATTCATTTAATCCTCTTAACAGCCCTACTTGGGAATTACTATTGGCAGTTACTATTTTATTTCCATTTTACAGATGGAAACATTGAGGTGGTACAGGTCAGTCGTTGGCCCACAGTCACTCTGCTGGAAAGTAGAAGAGCTGGGATAGAGAGCCAGAGTCTGTAGCCGAAGCTCCTTGTGGATCCTCCCTTGGAGACTTCATTGGAAAATGCATGCATCATCTTTATCACAGTGCCAGACATGTAGTCCGTGCCCTTCCCATCTGTCTGCCTGTAATTCTGAAGAGTTGTCCTCTTGGAGGCCTTCTAAGTAGAAAGATAGAAGCTTTGAATCCAAATGGAATTTGTGCTGATGGCGACAGTCCGTTGGCACCCAGTGCTCAAGATGGATTGCGTGCTGAGCGGGTAGGCGTTGACAAGGCAGAGCTGTCAGGAAACTGGTGTTCTGCCATGCCCCCCGGTCACATGGGCTGCCTTCAGGATTGTGGGCAGGCGTCCACCGCTGCCTGGCCTTCCTGCTCCTGCGGGAGTCCTCGCTCCATGACTCGCACCGCATCCTCAGAATTAATTCCTTCCTCCAGACGTCTTTAGCACCCATGGGGGTCGGCATAGGTGTGGAGTGCCAGGGGTTGACACCGCTTTTGTGTGTGACTGTCGAGCAAGCCTCTGCCTTTGTAGATGCCTGGCTCCTGAGCTGCGGGGTTTTGTCAGTGTCGGGTCCCCTCTGTAGGATGCTGGGCTCCGTGGGCAAGGAGACCACATCTTCTCATTATACTTCCCTGGAATTATGGCCCTCCTCTCAGTGGGACCAGGATGAGAGCCCGCAGCACAGCAGCTCGCCCGGAATGCCGAATTGAGGATGATGGAGTTATTGCCTGGCCCCGGAGTCTTCTGTTTTTTCTGTCTGCTAAGCTGGCTGGGCCAGATTGGTGAATAGAGCAGGGCTCAGCCGTTGCAGGAAGCCTGTGGGGTGACTCTGTGAGGCTGCACGGTTCATCCACGACATAGCTGCGGGTTCCTTGCTTGGTTTTCCAAGCATGAGTAAAGACAGGTCCTATCAAATTAGGAATTAAAATGCATTTGGCTTAACCGGGAAAGGAATTAGCCAAACTTGCCCTTTTCTTTGGGCTCTGCAGTCTGGGTAGCTGGGGGGCAGTGTGGAGCCTCAGAGAATCAGGAGCAGCCGCTGTTGGCCCGGCGGGGGCCTGGGGGCGGGCAGGGCAGCCCTTAGGCTTGTTCATGAGGAGAGGGGTGTCTGGTGGTGCCTGCCCTCTGTGGCTTGGAGAGGACCTTGGTTTCTGCCTGGAGGACAGCGCATGGGGCCAACAGGTGCCATGTTTGCCTTTGGCCTCCTGCCCCGGCCCTTCTCCCACAAAGCCACCTCCAGCTTCTCTCCCCTTTCAGACACTTGATAACTTGTGGTTCAGCTGATTTATGGGGCTAAGATAAGCTCATTATGCGAGATGTCAGTAATCACATGAATTGATGAGGAGATTTCCCTGTTCCTTCCCTTGGATGCTTGCAAAATCATTTCAGGTGGATTTTGCATTCTTGACCTAAACAGTGATGAATTTAGACATTAGCTTCTTTCGGCTCCGGATAACTTCGGCTCTGCATCCGTTGCTTTGTAACAAGCTCTGTCCTATGTGGGGTTTCTGATGATGAAGTTTTCCTGCACCGTGAGTGACAAAGGCTCCTTGCATCTTTGATGAGTGTGTGTTGTCTTTGTTTTCCTAATTATTATTTATTAAGGGCGTTACCTGGAAGGAGTTTAGCCTGCTGGCTCTTGTTGTAAATGCTTGCTGCATTCACAGACGGGTTCAGAGTGAGCGGTGGTATGTTCTTGAGGATAAAAAACCATAAGCCCCCGGAAACAAACTTTGTGGATTGTCCTGATGTAGTATAACGTTATATGTTAGTTGGCTAGCTTTTCAAAGATTAAACTATTAGTGCAGGTGCATCAGCAGTGACAAACCCAGGGGTTAAATCCACCTTGCCGATGTGTTTTGTTTGGCCTGAACAGTCTGTTAAAAAATCTTTTTTTTGAGTTGGTTGTTAACATTAAAAAATTACAAGATGTCTCCCGAGACCCCATCTATTTGGATCTCCTTTGTCTCGTGGAGAATCCTCAGACGCGAGGAGGCACGGCTGCCCTTTCCCACGGGGCACCCGTGCGCTATCCAGTTTGCCTCCGCATTTATTCAGTTCATCAGTTTGACTCTAGCTGGCATTTGAGCGTGTGGCTGCAGGAGCAGGGGAGCGAGCACGGGTCCGCTCAGTGACTGACTCCTCACCTCCATGGCACCCATCCTGGCTGCCACTGATGTCTCTCTCCTGATGCATCTACCTGCATCTACCTTGGCAGCCTCCCTGCTCCGCAGTCATGGCTCAGCACAGAAGGCAGACTGGTCCTTGTAGAACACGTCAGAGCATTTCACTCCGCTGCTCAAATCCTGGCTAAGGTTCCCCATGTGTCTTGGAGGAAAACCCAGAGCCCTCTGTGTCCTGCAGCCCCATCATGATCTGGCTTCCTGCTGCCTCTCTGAGTGGTCTTCTCCTCTCTCCCTTGCTCACTCTGTTCCAGCCACACTGGCCGCCTTGCTGTTCCCTGAACACATCAGACCTCAGCGCCTTTGCCCTGTCTCCCTGGAAGCTCTTCTCGTCGATAACTGCTCGGCTCATTCCCTCACTTCCTGCAGGTCTTGGGTCAAGTCCCACCAGATCAGTGAGGCCTCCCACATCACCTGATTTATTACGCTAATCCATTGCTACCCCACTTCTTGTGTTTTTCATCCCCACCTACCTGGCTCTACATTTTCATTTTTCTGTAGTACTTATTCCCTTTTAACACATTAAATGCTTTCTTTATCACATGTATTGTTTGCCTCTTCTCCCTGCTGGAATGTGAATTTGACAACAACGGGGATCTTTGTTTTGTTCACCGTTTTATCCCAGGCATCTAGAACAGTGGCTGGCACTTCGTAGACATTAATAAATGTCTGTTGTTGGATGTAGTCGAAATCCCGGAGTGTTCTCTTTTTCTTAAACATCAAGGTGATTGAAATTTAGAAGGATGGAAATGGGGAGCTGTTTTTGTACCCCCGTCTACACTGCTCAGAAGGTAAGCTCCCCAAAGGAACTGGCAGTGTGGGTGCTGTCCAGCCTGAGGCATGAGGACGGGGGTTCCAGAACTTTCCCTCGAGCTTGATCCCTGGGTGGTCCTCTTGCTCCTTCCTCTTTTCCTCTGTCTCTGAGGATGAAGGTGGCAGCCTATTTTATGTCACACAGAACCAAGAAGAAATGGAGAAGAGGTGAGGGGATGAAGGGACACGTGTGGTGGCCGTCGTTCTGCAGGGACCCTGCTGTGTGACCCCAGGCTTGAAGTGAGCCCGTGGTTTCCGATCTGCTGTGAGGCGGGCGCCGCTCGTCCGTGCTGTGGTAATGCTTCTCGTGAGGTCTCGAGCCGCGGGACTGTGCCTCTCAACTTGCACTGTAAGGTTCAGAACTATTTCCAAAATCTGGATCACTGTTCTTTTTTTTTTTTTTTTTTAAGATTTTATTTATTTATTTGACAGAGAGAGACAGAGACAGAGAGAGAGGAAACAGATGCAAGGGAAGTGGGAGAGGGAGAAGCAGGCTTCCCACCGCCCGATACGGGGCTCGATCCCAGGACCCTGGGATCACGACCTGAGCTGAAGGCAGACGCTTAACAACTGAGCCACCCAGGCGCCCCTGGATTGCACTTCTTAAAAATAGACTTTTTCTTATTTTTCATATTTCTGTTAGAAATTGCTTTTGGGCCTCATTTTCCCCCTTCACTCGGTGAAGAACAACAGGCTTTCAGAGCCCCTGCCTTATGCAGCGGCAGCTTTCATGTTGTTGCTGGGGGGACCGGCTGAGATCTGATTCCCCGGGGCTGCTTTTGGGGAGCCCCCGTATTCACACTGTGGTGTCTAATGTCGTCACTCACATTTTCACCTCCAGTCTTACTCACTAATAGAAAATTAATTACAGTGAAATATGAAATATGAAATAAATATGAAATATGAAATGTGAAATAACAAACATCACCTCGGCCAAGTGGCATAAAACACACCTCATCCCCACTCCAGATGGTTGTCAATAAAAAGTGACATTTAAAAACGCTGACTAAATTCAAACCTGTGAAATGCTTCCTTCCATAATTTAAATTCATTTTAGGGGAGATGTGCAAGTCTGTTTTGTTATAATGTCTATAAGCGTATCAATCTCACAAGAACTAGAATATCTGCAATGGTCGTACATTTTCCTAAAAGCTTTTCAGAGAGAAACCTAACGGCTGCTACTGAGACAGATGAAAACCCCCTCTGAGTGGGGAGAGCTAAGATAAACCAGCCTGTCTTCTTCTAGACATGCAGCGTTGGACTTGTAACCCCTCTTCCCTGGCTTTTGGTGTTGACTTCAAGGTGAAATCTTCACAAACAGGCCGGGCTCCTCGCAGTTCCTTGGGAGGGACAGAGAAATTCCTCTAAGAGAACAGTAATAAAGGTGCCCCCTTCTTCCCAGAGAAACCTGAGGCTCAAGTCTTGAGATCCCAGATGGAATGCAAGCCTTTCCTGAGTAAAGACCCCTTTAGCTTTCTTCTAAAAGAAAGAGGTGCTGGGATCCTGGGATTCACGGGGTGACGGGGACCGTGCATGCAGTGTGTGGGGAGAGGGGCATGGAGAGTGCACACCTATATACACAGGGACTATGGCAAGCAGGCTTTTCTTGGAGTTAGCTCTGTCACCTTGGGCAAGTTACCTAGCCTCTGGAAGCCCCCATTTCCCAGCGTTCGGGTGAGAATGTGAGTAGTCCTGCTGCAGAGCATCCTCGTAAGGACTCAATCCGACGATGTAGGTAAAGCCAGCACATGGCTAGCACTTAATAAATCTTAGTCTTTATTGGCTATCATTTTCTTTTATTAGCTATCATTTTGCCAAGTTTCCCCAAACCCCCTGCATGCATCTGTTCCTTATGCTTGTTGGAACAATGCAAAGATATGAACTCCCTGAGCATTATTGCTTTTCCTCCAGCTACGATGTTTCTCTGAGTGGGACTTGGTACACACCTCCCCTGATGTTCTAGTCCAATGGAACCATTAGGGATGGCCCCTGGTTGTATGTTGGGTTTGGTGCAAGGATGTCCGGCAGCCTCGGTTGGGAGACAGGCCCTCTCTTTGCTCTGCCCCAATACCCATCTATGGACTCTGGCTCCAGCAAAGCAGAACATTCAGGGGTGGGCTGGGGAGGGGTTTCCAGTGGGTGCTCTGCCGGTAAGTGTGTGAGCGGCAGTGGAAGAACTCCCTCTGGGCAGGGGGAACCACCCCTGGTTTATCCGGAGCTGGACTTTCTTCTCTTTGATCCACTCTTTCCTTTCCTCCTTGCCAGCCGTTCTTGGCAACATCGGTGTTTGGGTGTGTGCCCGTGTAGCACCCAGCTCCTTGGCTAGGAGCAGTGTTTGCCTTCTCGAGACCCGTCTCAAGTCCTGAGGGCTGTGCTGAGGGCCTTGCAAGGAGCCCTTGGTTGGCCACTGTGGTGTCATGCTCTCTGCATGACGCCACAGACCGGCTACATTAAAAGCTCTTCCTCTTGATCCCTCCAAGTAGGAGTAAGGTATTCTAATTCCAAGGCCCCCCTTTCTAGAAAATGTAGTATATGTTGCAGATTTGCTCTTCTGGTTAGATAGGGTGGATGAGCAGAGAACAGGCATCTCTTGGGCATTGGTGGGGGTCAGGACTCTGCGTAACTTCCTTGCAGGACTCACTGGTCTCCTTGTCCATTTGTGAATCTTCCTGTCCTGAGCTGGCTTGGGCCTCTTCCCAGTGGAGGCTCCAGTAGTAATGAGAGTCTCTCCCAGAGTCATTCATACATGTCACTGGGACCTGCAGGGTCTGCATGGGCTGGTGGGCGTTATGGTAGGCTGGCTAGGTACAGCCTCTGGCTGTGGAGACAGGCAGTAAGAATTGTCCCTTGCACCTAGCACGCTGTTGTCTTCTGTCCTATGACCTGGCGATTACCCTACTGGTCAGAGGTTTCAGGGTCCCTGGCCGCAGCTTTGGGATGCATGGCTGCCCAGAGTGAGGGCAAGAAGGCCACAGTCATCTTAAAGTCTGTGAGTGGAACCCAGGCCTCTGAGGATGAGCCGCTTATTCAAGCTGAGTGGATGAGACTTGCTTCAGGACACTTGTGAGAGACTGAAGACTAATTATGTTATTTTCAGGGAATGTTGACCTCCGAGATAGCGAGTTCAGCAAAGAAGTTAAACTCTCCCAGAGTGAGCAAGCCTTATGGTTTTTTTATTCTTTATGAACAAAAAATTTTGCTTTGAAAATAAACATAAAATACATTAATTTATAAAATACACTTTGCAAAGGCTGACTTTTAGTCCCTACACGAACCTTCCCTCTGTTATTGGTGAGGACGCAGTACAGATGGTCTGTCTGGTCTGCAGCCAAGACCAGTTGTAAGGGGTTGTAAGCTATTGTGGTGGTGGACATCTGCAGGCAGTAGGTATTTTTCAATAATGGAAACAGTCACAGATTTTTTTTTTCTTAATAATGAGGCATTATAACCCAGCACTGAAGAACCTGGACTCTGAATTCTCCCTGGTAGGTTTGCTAGAATTAATAAGTCCTTGCTTGCAAAAATTTGCTCCACACATTGCCCAGCCCTCAATAAGCTATCACAGTTACATGTGAGGGTCTTTCCTTGATGTCCTGACTCCTGGCATTATTACAAACATTTTCTGGCATTATTGTGAGCATCCTACGTGGGCTCCTGTGACTTAGAAAAAGAGAACTTTCAGGAAAAATAAAAAGCTTACTAAAATATAAATGCTAAGTGCACATCTCAGTGGGGACATAAATATTCTTGCCTTCCATTATGCATCCTCCAGGATCATGTCATTGGTCCACAGATGGCCCTACTCTACCCAATTCCTTTGGCTAAAACCCCTGGCCCTCTTGGGGTCTTCCAACCACCTGCAGTATCAGGTTGTTGGGAAATCAAATGGCTTGGTGCACAATATACCTCCTGGGTAGGTTTCTCTGCCCTGTCTGTGGACGCCAGGTTATGGCAGGCTGGTGCATTTAGAATCCTTTCTGAAGTCTTTTTCTTGTTGCTGATTCATTTTCAGGAATAAACAGGTGCTATAGTGTTAGATTTTATCCATCACTTAACTAGGAAGAAATTATGGAAATATTATCCATAAAATTGCAGTAAAACCCTGTTAATCTGCCAAATTCCCAAATTAGCGAATCAATTAGATTTGCTGAGTATTTGTTTAGCTGTGGTTTCCTGGTGACTCCTGCTTTATTTACTCTCATAATTTCCCCAAAGATTTGTTTCTGTCTTCCTGAGAGAAGAATGTGTTCTGCATATCCTATCAGAAGCCGCTGGAAGGGCTTAGGGGCAGAGAGAGAAATTAAGCAAATATTTCAGATTTGTTACTGTATTTTCGTCAGCCATGTAAGTTAATGATCCAAGGCCAGATACATTGCTTAATGCCAGGCACAGCCGTGCTAAGTTGTGCTTTTTCTGGGGGTGGAGGGGAGGCACGGAGAGATTACAGTTCAGGTTTCTCTGGCCTGGGTCCCGGGGTGATGGGGACCTGCCTCATGATACTTTATCTTGGACCGAATACAGTCTCTGGGCACCAATTATTTCAAAGGCATGAGTTACTGTCATCCTGCTACCTTGTCCCAACCCATCAGCTAACAAGGCTGCCTCGCTGAGGTATGCACGTACCTGGAAATGGCTGGCAGGCAGGCCAGCCTCACTGTAAGTCTTGTCAGCCTGCATGATAGTCCCGTGCATGGGTGATAGGGGCACTCATCAGTACAGTGTGCACTGGTGGGGGGACTCTCTGGTGTCTTGCACAGGTTCCCTGCGCTACTGGAGAGGGGTCCTACAATTGCCATTCCAATAATTCATCTTTCTTCTTTTGGACTCTGAGGATTCTCCTTCATTTGGGAAATTCCCCTTAAACATTCACTTGATAAATATTTATTGAACATTTGCTATGTGGTGGATGTGGTACTAGCCACTGTGGGTGGGAGTGTAGGTGTGTCCAGGAAGGCTTCTGGAGTAGATGATGTCTAAAGTGACTCTTGAAAAATGGATAAGGGATCCAAGTGAAAGGATTCACACAGATTAACTCATTTGGGCCCCTCAGGCCCTGAGTATTGGGCATTAATGTCATTCCCCTTTGATGGAGGAGGAACTGAATCTCAGAGAGGGTAAGTAACTTGCCCAAGGTCAAGAACTGGTATGTGAATTTAGGAAGTCTCTGTCCAGAGCCCACACTCTCAGTCACTGGAACTTAGCGGTAGACAGGCAGGCAACAACCACAGTTTGACCCATCATTAACAAAGAAAAGAAGGCGGCATTGGTGATGACTGAGAAGACAATGACTACATCTAACCTCCTTCAGGGCTGGCTTTATGAAGGGAGGGGAGTTGGGGGTGAAGAGAAAGAGAGGCTTGATCCCCTTCCTGAAGGAGTGCATGATTCAGCTAGAAAAGGCCAAGAAAGCTCTAGTCGATAGAAATAGTAACTATGGCCACGTCCACAGCCAGATGTCAATCTCCAAGGGATGACAGTGTGAGCGGTCCCTAACCACTGGCATCAACACACTCGCCACTTGAGGGCACTGTCCTCAAATATGGGGACAGGATGGGCATTGCTCTCCTGAACTCTTGGACCAACTCTTGCTGGGTGGGATGCCACTGTAATTCTAGAGGTTATAAGACATCCATGGAGCTCCCTTCATCCCACTCTCTGAAGGAGTTCTTTGGGAAAACTCTGGTTCTTTGACCTGGCACCCTGGAAAGAGCAGGGAGCAGGATTTTGAGCTTCTGGATCGGTGGTCTAAGAACCTCAGTTCTGATCCTGCCTCTATTGCTCACTTACTGGGTGACCTTGGGCAACTTCCTCAATATTTCTGGGCTTGTTTTCTTTATCTGTCAAATGAAAGTAATACCTTAAGTAGATGTTGATGGTTGTGAAAGCATTTTGGAATTTTAAAGTATAAAAGTTTAATGTTCTTTGCAGAGTATGTTCTTAATGTTCTATTTTCTCATTCTGCTGGGTGGAAGGGAGGTAGCTCACCACTGAGATGCCTTCTCTTGGGTGGCAGTGAATCTGCGCAGCCGCATTTTGAGCCACTTCATACGCTTGTGATTAATTACGTGTGTTACACTGGATGAGTGCTTAACCTCTCTCTGTCTCTTCCTTGTCGATAAAGTAAGGAGACCAAGCTGTCATTATGGAGATCATTATGGAAAACGCGATGACGCATGAAAGGCTCTGGAAACAGCGTTGGTGCTTGGAGAACGTCAGAAGCCCCCCTCCCTCAGCCCGTGACCCACCAGCACCTCCCCCATCACAGCCTAGGTCAGCGCATGCGCACATGTAGCTGCAGGTGCCGCGGGAGGGGATCTCTCGTCTCACGTGCAATCCCGCGTCTCCCAGACTTGTGGGTGCCTCTCTCCTGGTTTCCTGAACACCTGGATTTATTAAAAAAATTTTTTCTTTTTTTTTTTTTTTTTAAAGATTTTATTTATTTATTTGAGAGAGAGAGAATGAGAGACAGCATGAGAGGGAGGAGAGTCAGAGGGAGAAGCAGACTCCCCGCTGAGCAGGGAGCCTGATGTGGGACTCGATCCCGGGACTCCAGGATCATGACCTGAGCTGAAGGCAGTCGCTTAACCAACTGAGCCACCCAGGCGCCCCCAAAAAATTTTTTCTTTAAATCAGTTTCCCTTTCTCTCCAATTTCATCTTAAGTAATAATAGATCTGAAACTATAGGTTTAATACATAGAACATAAATTACTTAAATAAAAAATTTTGTGTACTTCCCCAAATCCCCAGTGGTGTATGTACCACACTTTGAGAAACGCTGTGCTAATTGGATGTTTTTGAGATACCTTCATGCCTGCTGGAAGTGTTTTCTCTGATATTTCTCAAGAAATACTGGAGGCATTTTGGAGGTTGTTTGGTGACGGGAACATTTTTATATGAGGAAGTTTGAGGCACAGAACAGGCTGGATTGCAGGGCATATTTTTTTATCTGAGTGCAGTTTGAGGAATAGAACTGGCTGAATTGAAATCCAGTTTGGTGTTTATTTGGGTCCTGAGGTTTGAAAGCTCCATCTCTTTCTAGATAGTGAAACCCAAAAGTTCGATGCAAGGTAGTCCCTGACAAAGCCGCAAAAACTGAGGAGTATTACAGACGGCACAGAAATGTAATGTGTGTTGGAGACTTTCAAAGCTCTGACTGGGCGCCACTGGCATGAAATCACAGCCTTCATGCTGCTGTTGGGGGGCCTGGATCGTTCTGGAGCAAAGTAAGTGAGTAACCTTAGTTTGGCATTCTGACTCAGGCTTTTCAGGGGCAGTGCACACCCAGGATAGAACTGCACCCCGACTAGCAGCATGCTTTGGATTGGCCTCCTTGGCTTACCTCCTCACCCCTGGGCAGTGCGGCCCAAAGACCTTGCAGGGGCTGGGCTTGTGCCCCTTCCAAGCTGCACTGCAGGAATGTGATTTCTGCTCCATCAACCACCTCACCTCGTCCCAGCCTGTTTTTACTGTGTGCACACAGTGTAGCAGCTGCCTGTAATTTGGCTGTAGATGGGTGATTATTGTAGTTATTAAATGCCATCAGTTGGGAAGGAGTCACCAGGCATTGATCTCATGTTGGGGGGATGGAGAGAGATGCACAGGCCTGGACAGAGTGCCCTCCTGTTTACCACTTTGCTAACGGACTGCAACCCGCTCATCCCAGACCAGTGAAAATGCATCCCGTTTGTCATGACTGCACTTTCCTGCTCTTGTGAAGAGAAATGTGGTTTTAATTCCAGAGATCAGATGGGATGACTTGTGTTCATATGGCTGATAAATCATTTCAAAGAAAATTACTTTGGCATGCCTGACATTTGTATGGATTGCTTTTGAAGTAGAAGAAGGAATCCCGGTCACGTCAAAAATATTTTACCATTACAAAAAATTGTGGTCCACGGAAAACAAAATTCAATAAAGCTATAAAGTTGTCTGACCATCTCTCTGAGCTGCAGAAATGCAGCATTCTGGGACCCTGTCATGGGCATAAGCGTGCCACAAGGTGGGCTGTCTATAAGAAGAGAAGACTCAGGATAGGAATGAGGAGGTCTGGGCTCTGGCCCCAGCTCTGCCCACTGACCACCATTTGCCACTGGGCAGAAGTTATGTCATCTTGCTCGACCTCAGCTTAGCTGGGTTATTGACTTCACTCAAATATAAAAGCTTTGCCCTCTCCTTAGAAAACATGAACACAGCCAGAAAGTATTTTTCACACAATGCCCAGACGTGGTGCACCTCTCGAAGCTCATCGGTGAGCCTCAGTTTAAGGACTTCCATACCCAGTGGGCCCAGCACTCTCTCCCTGCTCTGGAGACCATCTTAAAACTTACTTGACTTTTTAACACTCTTCCCTAGAGGAGGAGGAGACAAGGAGACAAGGAGAACTGGTCTTCCGAGCTGAACTCATTTCCCATGGGCTCTGCCTCCTAGTTCAGTGCAGGGGACATGTATTGAGCCCGTTTTGGATGGGAGGCAGTGGGATGAGGGGGTGCGAAGATGATCAAGGCACATAGCCAGTCTCTGAAGGGAGGCTGTTCACATGGGCGTGTCGCTGTTGCCGGTGATGGCCGGGAGCAGTGCTGGTCCCAGCATTGGAGAAAGAATCAGAATTTGAGTCTGATTCTCACCTTGTGATGAGTTCTCCTTTTGCCTTTTGTGATCCCAGACAGTCCCCTGTGCCTTAGTTTCTTCATATGTACAATAAGGTCAAGGACTCTAGGACTTGCTTTTTTTATTCTTGCAAGGTGATATGCAACATTCCGTTAGTTTTAGGTGATTTGATATCTATACATACAGAGAAATGATCTTCCTTATAAGTCTGGTTACCATCTGTCTTCATACAAAGTTAGAAAAGTTTTTTTGGAAGCTTTTAAGATTTACTTCCTTAGCACCTTTCATATTTGCAGTGCAGTGTTATTAACTGTAGGCACCATGCTGCATGTTACCTCCCCGTGACAGACTTATTTCATAACTGGAGGTTTGTACCTCTCCCTCCTAGGACTGTCTACTTTTCAGAATTATTGTGAGGAGTGGATATGCTCCTGTATTCATTTGTTTAAAGATTGTATTTATTTGAGAGAGAGAGAGGGAGAGAGCACAAGCAGGGGGAAGGACAGAGGGAGAAGGAGAAGCAGACTCCCTGCTGAGCAGGGAGCCCGATGTGAGGCTCGATTCCAAGACCCTGAGATCATGACCTGAGCCGAAGTCAGAACCTTAATGGACTGAGCCACCCAGGCGCCCCTCCTGTATTCATTTTTTAAGAGTTTAGCAATCTACTCATGGTAACAAGATCTCTGCCAACAAAAAAGCAAATACAAGTGAAAGAAGTGTTGAGAGCACACATTGAGAGTGTAGACAAGGAAGGTACTGTGCCAAATGCTTTGTGTTGTTATCTGTAATCCTCACAACTGTATTGTGAACCAAGTCCTCAATATCATTGCCCCTTTATAGACAGGGAGATCGAGGCACAACATCTAAGCAGCCAGTCAAGGTCCCACAGCTGCTTAGTGGCAGCACCAAGATGTGAACGTGTGCAGTCTGTCTCTAGAGGCTGTACCTTTCACTTTCCCTTCCAGGGTCACTCTTGGTAGTAGAGGATCCTGTTGAGAGACATTTGACAAGACTTGGTAACAGTTTATGGAAGAATAGAGGAAAAGATGTAGGTTGTGGAAATGAACTTTCTAGCTGTAGGAGTGGTGCTCTTGACAGAGCAGAAAGACCACATGCAAGTCATTCTGTGCATTGGGGTTGGGGTTTTAGAGTTGCTGAGGTCGGGAGGGAGTAGCATGTCTTTGGATGGTGAATGAAAGCAGTGGTCAAGGGTGGACCTGTGGCATCACCCAAAGGAAGGAAACTAGGAAGAGCAGAGAGCACCGAGAGTAGAGTTTTGGGGCCAGGTTTCATCCCGGAATTAGGAAGAGAAAGGTGAGCCAGTGAAGGAGTGAGCTGAAAGGAAACTGCCTAAATTTAGTTATCCATCCAGACTGAAGGAGGGGAGCTTTACAGTGGAGGGATGGCCTACAGACAGCGGTGGGAAATGCCACCAGGAGGAGGAAAACTGAGAAGAGGTCAAGGACTTGGCAATGGGGAGGTCGGGGGCACCACCAGGCAGAGCGGTTTTGGAGGAGCTGTGGAAACAGAAGGTAAGTCACATTGCCGCCTGAATGGAACAACTTAGAAGGACAGGACTGAGGGTCAGCTTTTGAGCCTGTGCTTAGGGTGCCTGGCAGCCAAGGCCAGGGCCCCTGTGGGCATGGGGACATGGGCTGTCTGAGTGTGATGGGGTGGGAGGTCAAGAGGAGACAGTCGGGGATGAGTGGGGATGCATGAGAGAGGAGGGCTCATCAAAGGAGCCCACCCCAAGGGGGGTGCATGACGGGTGAGGCTCAGGGGCAGGCGAGGAGGAGGGAGGAAGCAATGGGTAGAACCATCGGGGAAGGCAGTGAGCGCATGTGAGGTTACGTGTGGCTGGGAGGAAAGGGTGTTCAGAGGCAGGACAGCATCGTTATTCCTGCATCTTCACTTGGCTCCAGCTTTCTCATGGTTACCCACTTCCTACACAGCAGATGGAGGATCTTTTGAAAAGAAAACCGTTGACATTTGCTTTTGCCCTCAGCATAAAGCCTGCTCTCCTTAAGGTGGCCTCCATGCTGGTCGCCTTTTGTGTTAGGGTTCCTGCTGGCTCTTCAACCCCATCCAGCCCCACCCCCTATACTTCCAGCCCCTCTGTTCCTTTTGCCTGGAGAGCTTGACCCCCTGTACCTGTCCCTGTTCCTTTCTAACTCCGGACCTCCGTTCAGACGGTTGACCTCTGGCTGCTTCCCTGCATCTCTTCTCTGGAAAGCGCCTTGATCTCTGCTGAATCTGCAGCATTCAACATCATGGCTGGCGCACAATAGGGGCTCAGCAGAACCTTCCTGAAGGAAATTGACATGGGCGGTGTTGACACACGAGGAGTCCGTGCTGTTTCTGGTGGCTGAGAACCTCTCTGCAGGTAGGGGTTTCCCTGGTGCTTCTAAGCCCCTTTGTCATGCTTACCACAACTCCTGTGTGTTTTTCAAGCCTGACCAGCTGCCCTCTGCCCTGCAGTCCTCTTTTTCTCTTTTCTTTTTAAAAATGGAAATAGAACAGGCAAAGCAGACCTCACAAGGACCTCTTTCCTTTAGACAAATAGCTGGCATTCCATTAAAATGGTAATTTCCTTTGTTTAAAAAGGCAGATGTGGTCAAATTAAGCTAATCTAATTTGTAATTTTTCATTAAAAATATATACGGGTCAGGCCGGAAGGCTATTTGGGTCCCCAGGGTCATTGCATTAGCAGTCATGGGAACAAATGTCCTTTATTTGCTTAGAGATACATGGAGCGTCCATGCAAGCATCATTTCCTCACATTGACTCCTCCATGACCTTGTTTCAGACCATGGGGAATTTTTGTCTGCCAACTTTCTTGTATTTTGCCCTTTTTATTAAATAGAAAATCCCTAAGTACCCCCTGGTTACAGAGTCTGTCGTAGAGAGAACAGGAGAAAGGTTCTCCTCTGACTAATAGGGAACACGGGACAAAGACATGGGATTTTTTTTTTTTTTTTTTAGATATTTTTTTTTTAAATTTTTTATTGTTATGTTAATCCCCATACATTACATCATTAGTTTTAGATATAGTGTTCCATGATTCATTGTTTGTGCATAACACCCAGTGCTCCATGCAGAACGTGCCCTCCTCAATACCCATCACCAGGCTAACCCATCCTCCCACCCCCCTCCCCTCTAGAACCCTCAGTTTGTTTTTCAGAGTCCATCGTCTCTCATGGTTCTTCTCCCCCTCCGATTTCCCCCCCTTCATTCTTCCCCTCCTGCTACATTCTTCTTCTT